>NC_069501.1:291097778-291257778 GCF_027579735.1 Bombina bombina
ATAATCTGTATTAGTTGACTTGGCAGTATTCTTGTAATAGCACTGTATACCTTTTATTTGCCATTGTTTTTGGATATATCTCCTTTGTTATATTTGTTTATGACTTCAATAAAAATTAATTTACAAAGAAAAGAAAAAAACGTTATCTCCCCTTTTATACTCCAAGTTTTATAAAAGGCGTGTAATAAGTAAAGCAAATGTTGGTTGTCCTATGAATTAAACAAACAGGTGATCAAGTCCTTTATAAGGAAACTCGAAAAAACCCAGGTATAGTAGGGCTAGTCCATTTGCTTCCATCAGAGGATGTCAAATTTTATCTGGGATAATTGGATAAAGGTTTCCATGATGGCTTTGGATAGAAAGCTGATAAGGAGGCAACGTTGAGACTCTATTACTATGCAGTCCTTGACATTTTCGGGCTCTGTTTTTGTAGGGCCCACTGGGTTATAGGGAATTATACAGAATAAAGGCATTGAGACACAAGGCCACGGGGGCCACAAACAGGCAAATAATTAGACCATAAAATCTTTAGTTCTAGGGATCAAAAAACGCTATCTATTGTTATCTTAATTTTAGGGAGGTGAGAACGAGATTTTTTGTAATTTTTTACATTTTTCCTTAATATAACAGACTTAAATAGTCACATTCTGTGAATTATATGATGTTTATGTTCAATAAAGCATAACACTGTCTTTCTGGAGGATTACTAATTTAGTGGCACAGATTGGTATTAATAGTTTGTAGTTTCATTATTTTTTCACCAACAGTGGCATCATTATGTACTTATTTATGTAATTCCCTGGAAGTATGAAAATAGTGTGGGTATCTGATTAGGGCTAAATATCCCAGATAATAATTTCCTATACAGTTATTGTATGTTTCCCCCAATATACTCATATCTCCCAACATTTGAAAGAGCCAATTTTCTCCCAGCTTCCATTGTCTTTGACAGTTGGACATTGCAGCAAACCTTTTAAGAACTTTTGCGCTGTGAAGTACTGCTCTACTTCACCTCCTACAGTTCCTGTGCTCTAAAGGTAGTGCAGGCACTGCACCAAGTCTGCCAAAAATAAAAATGTGCTTTGCTTTCTTTCAAACCTATTGAGAAGGGGAAGACTGTTAACTTTTGTGCTAGAGGGCAACTGAGCAAGTACAACCCTGTGTCCCAGGTACAGCATCTCTGACCCCTTTTCAAATTTTACATTTAAGAAAATGTGGGGGGCTTCCTGTTGGGTGGAGCTAGCGGAGGGTACGCTAGCACAGTGCTCTCTGGAGAAGAGTAACCTTACATCGCACCAGAGCGTTTGGATTCCTTGGCCCAAAACATATAGTGGCTTGGAATCAGCAGCGGTCGCCGCTGCTCGCTGGGAAGTCTTATCTACGTCTGGAGGCTCTGTCGGCTAGAGCCCAGCAGCAGGCCCAGAACTGCCGAAAATGACAGCTACTCCCCGGATACACAGAAGACCAAGACACAGGCTAAGCAGACGTCAGAACATTACTACGTGTGAGCTCACCCCATCAGAGGAGGTCTGGGTTGTCTGGCTACTGAGGCATTCATCACGGTGCCTAGGTGGATTTAGAGGATAAGGGGTCTCTCAACAAAGGCTCCGAAGTGCAGGTACTGCAACCCCGAGGCCAGAGAACCGTGAGTTGTATCTGGGGTCATCCCCTTCTTTTTGCTTAATATTGCTTAGGCTATGCTTTTTTGCTTGGGCTTGTATGCTGGGGACCGGCTGTCATTATTGAGACTAATACTGATTGCCATTAATAAGCCCCGCTTGCTTGCACTAACACTCTAGCTTACAACACTGTGCTCTAATGTAAAAGTACAAAGGGAGCTCACTACCCCCACCAGAGGGTGTAATATAACTGACGCAATATGGGTCCAATCTGAAAAATTTGAGATACTGGTCAGAGAGATTAAGCCCCATACTCTGGTGATTATACAGACCAAAATTTGGTGATCTTGGTACAGGCCATACCAGAGACTTTGAGTGAATACGTGGAAGGAGTAGGGGTGTTTCTATCTCTGTTGGGCCCAGCCTATGGCTGGATGGGTGCTCTGAGACTGGGGCCAAGGTCTGGCTTCATAAAACAGTGGCTAACAGTTTACTATTGAATTGTGTTTGCCTTTTAACATGCTACCCATCATCAACTTGCACTGCTCTGACTGAGCCCAGCTGAATACGGGATATGTTAATGTCTACAATCTTAAACTGAAACGGAGGTTAAAGGAATCTTGGCTGTTGGAGATAAGATTATTACGTTGGAATAGGTTGATGGTGGTAGGCGCCGGAGGTAACCGGTGCTGTTTGCCCTTCATTTCCACAGCTTACTAAAAAAGGGTTTGTTTTCTACCTGGAAAGGCGCACCATTTAAATCAGCCCTTCCCAACTGTAATATACCTCCTTAAAATCTTCACTCCCACTGGGAAGGGTGACCCCATATCCAATCCTAAGGAGTATTTTAATACACCCAAATCTCAATGAACTCTGTGATCTGACCCCAACTAGAGATGAACGCTATATATCTCTGCTGAGAAGCTTCTACCTTACTTTGCCTCTATTACATTTGAGGTGTACTCAGCATCCTAAGCCAGGCTTTTTTTTTTTGGTTCTGGTATTGGTAGAATATTTGGAGATTGTGTTGAGCGGTATTGTGTTTTCTCCTGTTTACCTATATGTTCTATGACTTTCTAAACAGTATTACAAGGGACTCCACATTCACTGATGTATAAAGTCCTTGGTTGTGTCTTTCTAATTTTATTTTTGACCTCAGGCTACTAGGAATGTAAAAATAACCTCTTTTTTTATAACAGAGGTCCCTCTAATAAGCTACATTAAAACACAGAGGTACCCCTCTTGATTTATGGATGTAATACCTAATATGTGACTATATAAAACTGTGTGAAGTAATTTGTTTTATAAGTAGTAGGATAAACAGTACCTGTATGCTAACGTTTAGGGCCGAAGTCCTAGAGCTCATACAAAGTCATAGAGTTCTATAATAGATTACTAAGTTTAATACTCATATACATTTCCAGCTACATAAAGTAGTCAAGTCTGTGCAATATTGAACTGGAGTACTTGGGTAGTTCTACTTTTAGCTTAGATTTTATTGTTGGCTAGGTGGCATTGCATTTAACACTCACACACACAGTGAGTCCCACCCCCTGATTGCTTACTGAGTTATTTAGTCCCACACACGCACGCCTATCTATCCCTTCTTGTTTCTTTTTGTGTGCTCTCCCCTTTTCACCATTCCACATCCACATACTTGTGCACCCTCTTAAACATCACACAATTTTTATCACCCTTTCACCCTTTGTCTTCTGTGGCATAGACCTAGTTTGTCCTTTCCCTATGGACAAATACATGTCACATTTAAAATCCAATTCACCAGCAATGCCACCTAAGCATACAGATAAAAAGACTAAGCCTAGCAAGTTGGAGGATGGCAATGAAATAAGTTTGAATAACCTAAACACAAAGGCACTCCATCAAATTTCTGACCTGTTAATGCCTCAGTTTATTGTATTAAAACAAGAAATAGTCAATCTGACGACTGAAGTTAAACAGTTCTCAACCAGAATAGCTGAGTTAGAAACAAGAATCTCTGATATAGAGGACAGGGCCACTACTCAGGAACAGACAACCACCTCACATGACAAGATGATACACACATTACACTCCAGAGTAGAGGAGCTGGAAGATAGATCCCACCACAATAACCTAAGGGTTATTGGGCTACCAGAAAATGGAGAATTTACTGACCTTTTAAAATTTGCCTCTACCACACTCCCCCAATTGGTGGGCAGTCATATAGAAAATCTAGTAATTCCGGTAGAAAGAGCCCATAGAATAGGACCAGTACGTAATAAGCCCGATGGGGAATTTAAACCTAGACCTGTAATAATCAAATTTTTTGAATTTCCAAGATAAGTTTCATATATTGAGGCTTTACCGCAAGAATAACGGTAATATGATAGGCCAGGCTAGGGTGTTATTATTTCAGGATTTCTCGGCAGAAACCCAAGCCAAGCGAAGAGAAATGGCACCATACTGTTCCAGACTAATTAAAGCGAATCTTAACGCCAGATTACTTTATCCGGCTAAAATTGTTCTGGAGAAAGATTGTGCCATACTTTCACCAAAGCAGAAGAAGTACAATGCTTCTGCCGGAATAATGGGGTGCAATAATTACCCAGAATTGCACAAGGTGGGGTGTTTAATCTTTGATGTTATTGTTATGTTTGCTGCTGATATCTGTTTGGGGGTCTTCTTGTTCTCCCCCCCCCCCTTTTTTTTTTCTCCCTCACTACCTTATATTAATTGGAGATGGATAAATTAAAGTTTTTATCTTGGAATATAGGGGGGATCTCTTCTCCGATCAAACGAAAATTAATGATTAAACATTTGGGTACCCATAAACCAGATATAGCTTATATACAGGAAACGCATCTTCCCGCGGCAGAAGCTATAAATCTTCAATCCAAGTGGGTGGGTGAGGTTGCGTATACGACATATAATCAAAGAAAGAGAGGTCTGGCTATACTTTTTAATAAACACCTGGATTATCAGATATTATCCCTAGATAATGACCCAGAAGGGAGGTATCAAATTTTAGAAATTCAAATCAATAAAACCTACTATGTCTTTTGTAATTTATATGGCCCGAATAAAACAGAGAAAGAATTCTGGGAAATATTAATTCTGAAATGATTCTAGTTCATGGGGAAAAATATAATAGTGTTTGGAGACTACAATATGACATTTTCAAATATTTTATACAGATTTACTAGCAAGTCTGATAAAAAGGGCAGGGAATCCACAATACTCCTTAAATTTTGCCAGAGGCTGGATCTTAAAGATATCTGGCGAGCTCAGCACCCAGACCACAGAGTACACATGCAAATCTAAGTATTTTAGGTACTTCTTGAGAATAGATTTCTTCTTAATCTCAAGTCTACTGATGGGGTCAGACATTAAAACAGATATAAAAGAAACAAGCTATCAGACCACGCAATTATCTCTCTGGAGATAAAATTTAGAGATTCTATACCGAGTAACAATGCACGGTTTTTCTTCCCTCAATACTTTATTCACAATATAAAATTCAGATCATGGCTGCAAGGAAGATGACGGGAATTTGCAGATATTAATAAGGATTATATAGGTAAACCCGAAATAATTTGGGAGACTGCAAAGGCAGTATTAAGAGGTGAAATAAAAGCCTATCTGGTTAGGATTAAGGCGATAAGGAAACAGAGGGAGGAACAGTTATCTAATGCGGTCAAAAATAGCTACAGACGATATATTCAGAATCCACTAATATCTCATTGGAATTAATATAAAAATGCGAGATTAGAACATGACCTTTTCTATAAACAAATGACGATAGAGGACCAGAAGCAAAAGGCCTTCTTTGTAGGAAGTCAGGGCATTTCCGCCAAAGTACTAGCCAAAATTACGAGAATAAGGCAACAGAAAAATTATATATCAGTAAATATCAGAACAAAAAACTTACCAAGATCTCAGAAATAAGGCAAGCTTTTCTCGATTACTTTCAAAAGGTGTACTCATTTAGCCTGATAGATGAAACCAATAAAGAGAAGTTTTGGCAAAAGGTTAAATTACCACAGATTATAAGTCAATATCTCGGTGAAAGAGAGCCAGGTAAAACACCAGGTCCCGACGCACTGCCAGTCAATTTTATAAACTGTTGCATGAGCAACTTCTTCAACCCCTTTGTGCTCTATTCAACGATGATTTTATCGGTAATAAGACTCACTCCCCCCTGTTTTCAGCCTCAAATGTAGTCCTGATTCCGAGCAAGGGTAAAGACCCTGAACTACCGGCATCATATAGGCCTATTTCCCTCCTAAATCAGGACTACAAATTGATGACAGCTATTATCTCCAACAGACTCAAAAGGTGTTTAAATTATATCATACACCCAGACCAATACGGTTTTATGGTACAACGAAATCCAGTTAGAATTATACGCAAAGCACAATTGGTGCTAGACTTCTTTTGGAATATGACCTGTAGGAAAGCCCATCCTAAACCAGACCTTGCCATTCTTACGGTTGATGCCGAGAAGGCATTCAACTCGATTGGCTGGGACCATCTTTTCACTTCATTGGAAGGATTCGGGATGATAGGGCATTTCTATCAGTTCATATGGATGCTCTACCGGATGTCAGCAACTATAGTGAACAGAGACATATCCAATAGATTCCCCTTGAAGAGAGGCACGCGTCAGGGCTAACCGCTATCCCCACCGCTATTCAATCTTTCCCTAGAACCTCTTGCAATCTACCTGAGACAGGAGTTGAAGGGGATTAGAATAGGTAGACAAGAATTTGTTCTATCCCTTTTTGCAGACAACCTCTTACTTTTTCTAAGCAACGCATCACAATCTATATCCCAGGTCTTGCAATTGTTCAAGCTGTTTGGCTCCTTTTCTGGTTATAAGACCAACAATGAAAAATCTGAGCTTTTATGGATATACAAACCACGTTATGAGGTGCCCATCCCTTTCATGAAACTGAACAGATGCAGTATTTGGGTATAACTCAAAGTAATGATCTGGGACAATGGTACGAGCTAAATTTTCCCAATTGTATTTCGGGCTAACAAGACAAGTTGCAGACCTGGTCCAACCTTCCACTGAGTGTCTCAGCTAGAGTCATGTTCAGCAAGGCCATTCTCTTCCCCAAACTCCTATATTTTCTCCAAAATGTTCCATTATTATTATATAACAAGGATATCTCTCGACTACTTAGGATTTTAATAACTTTATATGGCAAGGTAAGAAGCCTCATATAGCTGTATCAACTCTAACACTTCCAAAAGTCTGCGGAGGCCTAGCATGCCCAAATATCAGATTTTACAATTATGTTGCCTTATGTAAATTCTTATTTGACTGGATCACTGAGAAAGAGCAGGTTACTCTATACGAATAAGAATCATATTTAATAGCTCTGTTTACTTTAAAAGCGGTATTACATTGTCCAGTGGCAAAATTGCCCTCTACTATAACACAGCTTGCCACCGTCAAAGACATTGTGGGTGCATGGAAGAAGATCTGTTTAGAAGCCATAAATAATTTCTCTTGTTAAGTGTATCCAGTCCACGGATCATCCATTACTTATGGGATATTCTCCTTCCCAACAGGAAGTTGCAAGAGGATCACCCACAGCAGAGCTGCTATATAGCTCCTCCCCTAGCTGCCATAATCCAGTCATTCTCTTGCAAGCCTCAACCAAGATGGAGGTCTTAAGAGGAGAGTGGTGTTTTATACTTAGTTTATTTCTTCAATCAAAAGTTTGTTATTTTTAAATGGTACCGGAGTGTGCTGTTTATCTCAGGCAGTATTTAGAAGAAGAATCTGCCTGCATTTTCTATGATCTTAGCAGAAGTAACTAAGATCCATGGCTGTTCTCACATATTCTGAGGAGTGAGGTAACTTCAGAGAGGGAATGGCGTGCAGGTTTTCCTGCAATAAGGTATGTGCAGTTAATATTTTTCTAGGGATGGAATTTGCTAGAAAATGCTGCTTATACCGGATTAATGTAAGTAAAGCCTTAAATGCAGTGATAGCTACTGGTATCAGGCTTATTAATAGAAATGCATACTCTTATAAAAATGTAATATATAGCGTTTTCTGGCATGTTAATCGTTTTTATATATGTTTGGTGACAAAACTTATTGGGGCCTTGTTTTTTTCCACATGGCTGGTTTGATTTCTGCCTAGAGACAGTTTCCTGAAGCTTTCCACTGTTGCAATATGAGTGGGAAGGGCCTATTTTAGTGCTTTTCTGTGCAGATTAAAATACTGACAGAGACATTCAGCTTCCCTCTGCATGATACAGGACATCTCTGAAGGGCTCAAAAGGCTTCAAAGTCGTGTTTGAGGAGGGTAACAATCACAGTAGACTGTGGCAGTTGTTGTGACTGTGTTTAAAGAGGGTTACCTTAAGAAAATGTTTATTCAACAAGGTTTTATTTTACAGCCCCTTGCATGCATTGCGCCTGTAACTGCTGCGGCGGCATTCTGGTTTGAGGCCCTGGAAGAGGCCATCCATACAGCTCCATTGACTGAAATTGTTGACAAGCTTAGAACTCTTAAGCTAGCTAACTCATTTGTTTCTGATGCCATTGTTCATTTGACTAAACTAACGGCTAAGAATTCCGGATTCGCCATCCAGGCACGTATGGCGCTATGGCTCAAATCCTGGTCAGCTGATGTGACTTCAAAGTCTAAATTACTTAACATTCCTTTCAAGGGGCAGACCTTATTCGGGCCTGGTTTGAAAGAAATTATTGCTGACATTACTGGAGGTAAGGGCCAAATCAAAGGCCAAACAGTCTAATTTTCGTGCCTTTCGAAATTCCAAGGCAGGTGCAGCATCAACTTCCTCCGCTTAAAGACAAGAGGGAACTTTTGCTTTTCTAAGCAGGCCTGGAAACCTAACCAGTCCTGGAACAAAGGCAAGCAGGCCAGAAAGCTTGCTGCTGCCTCTAAGACAGCATGAAGGAACGGCCCCCTATCCGGCGACGGATCTAGTAGGGGGCAGACTTTTTCTCTTCGCCCAGGCATGGGCAAGAGATGTTCAGGATCCCTAGGCATTGGAGATCATATCTCAGGGATATCTTCTGGACTTCAAAGCTTCCCCTCCACAAGGGAGATTTCATCTTTCAAGGTTATCTGCAAATCATATAAAGAAAGAGGCATTCCTACGCTGTGTGCAAGACCTCCTAGTAATGGAAGTGATCCATCCAGTTCCGTGGACGGAACAAGGACGGGGTTTTTATTCAAATCTGTTTGAGGTTCCCAAAAAAGAGCGAACCTTCAGACCAATTTTGGATCTAAAGATCTTAAACAAATTCCTCAGAGTTCCATCTTTCAAAATGGAAACTATTCGGACAATCCTACCCATGATCCAAGAGGGTCAGTACATGACCACAGTGGACTTAAAGGATGCCTACCTTCACATACCGATTCACAAAGATCATCATCGGTTCCTAAGGTTTGCCATTCTAGACAGGCATTACCAATTTGTAGCTCTTCCGTTCGGGTTGGCTACAGCCCCGAGAATCTTTACGAAGGTTCTGGGCTCACTTCTGGCGGTTCTAAGACCATGAGGCATAGCGGTGGCTCCGTATCTAGACGACATCCTGATACAGGCGTCAAGCTTTCAAATTGCCAAGTCTCATACAGAGATAGTTATGGCATTTCTGAGATCGCACGGGTGGAAAGTGAACGAGGAAAAGAGTTCTCTATCCCCACTCACAAGAGTCTCCTTCTTAGGGACTCTTATAGATTCTGTAGAGATGAAAATTTACCTGACGGAGTCCAGGTTATCAAAGCTTCTAAATGCTTGCCGTATTCTTCATTCCATTCCGCGCCCTTCGGTGGCTCAGTGTATGGAGGTGATCGGCTTAATGGTAGCGGCAATGGACATAGTGCCATTTGCGCGCCTATATCTCAGACCGCTGCAATTATGCATGCTAAGTCAGTGGAATTGGGATTACACAGATTTGTCCCCTCTGCTAAATCTGGATCAAGAGACCAGAAATTCTCTTCTCTGGTGGTTGTCTCGGGTCCACCTGTCCGAGGGTATGACCTTTCGCAGGCCAGATTGGACAATTGTAACAACAGATGCCAGCCTTCTAGGTTGGGGTGCAGTCTGGAACTCCCTGAAGGCACAGGGATCGTGGACTCAGGAGAAGAAACTCCTTCCGATAAATATTCTGGAGTTAAGAGCAATATTTAATGCTCTTCTGGCTTGGCCTCAGTTAGCAACACTGAGGTTCATCAGATTTCAGTCGGACAATATCACGACTGTGGCTTACATCAACCATCAAGGGGGAACCAGGAGTTCCCTAGCGATGTTAGAAGTCTCAAAAATAATTCTCTGGGCAGAGACTCACTCTTGCCACCTGTCAGCAATCCATATCCCAGGCGTGGAGAACTGGGAGGCGGATTTTCTAAGTCGTCAGACTTTTCACCCGGGGGAGTGGGAACTCCATCCGGAGGTGTTTGCTCAATTGATTATTCGTTGGGGCAAACCAGAGTTGGATCTCATGGCGTGACGCCAGAACGCCAAGCTTCCTTGTTATGGATCCAGGTCCAGGGACCCAGAAGCGACGCTGATAGATGCTCTAGCAGCGCCTTGGTTCTTCAACCTGGCTTATGTGTTTCCACTGTTTCCTCTGCTCCCTCGACTGATTGCCAACATCGAACAGGAGAGAGCATCGGTGATTCTACTAGCGCCTTCGTGGCCACGCAGGACCTGGTATGCAGACCTAGTGGACATGTCATCCTTTCCACCATGGACTCTGCCTCTAAGACAGGACCTTCTAATACAAGGTCCTTTCAATCATCCAAATCTAATTTCTCTGAGACTGACTGCATGGAGATTGAACGCTTGATTCTATCAAAGCGTGGCTTCTCCGAGTCAGTCATTGATACCTTAATACAGGCACGAAAGCCTGTTACCAGGAAAATCTATCACAAGATATGGCGTACATATCTTTACTGGTGTGAATCCAAGAATTACTCACTGAGTAAGGTTAGGATTCCTAGGATATTGTCCTTTCTCCAAGAGAGTTTGGACAAAGGATTATCAGCTAGTTCCTTAAAGGGACAGATTTCTGCTCTGTCTATTCTTTTGCACAAGCGTCTGGCAGAAGTTCCAGACGTCCAGGCATTTTGTCAGGCTTTGGTTAGAATTAAGCCTGTGTTTAAACCTGTTGCTCCCCCATGGAGCTTAAACTTGGTTCTTAAAGTTCTTCAAGGAGTTCCGTTTGAACCCCTTCATTCCATGGATATTAAGCTTTTATCTTGGAAAGTTCTGTTTTTGATGGCTATTTCCTCGGCTCGGAGAGTCTCTGAGCTATCTGCCTTACAATGTGATTCTCCTTATCTGATTTTTCATGCAGATAAGGTAGTTATGCGTACCAAACCTGGGTTTTTACCTAAGGTGGTTTCTAACAAGAATATCAATCAAGAGATTGTTGTTCCATCATTGTGTCCTAATCCTTCTTCAAAGAAGGAACGTCTTTTACATAATCTGGACGTAGTCCGTGCCTTGAAGTTTTACTTACAAGCTACTAAAGATTTTCGTCAAACATCTTCCCTGTTTGTCGTTTATTCTGGACAGAGGAGAGGTCAAAAAGCTTCGACAACCTCTCTTTCCTTTTGGCTTCGGAGTATTATACGCCTAGCCTATGAGACTGCTGGACAGCAGCCCCCTGAAAGAATTACAGCTCATTCTACTAGAGCTGTGGCTTCCACCTGGGCCTTTAAAAATGAGGCCTCTGTTGAACAGATTTGCAAGGCCGCGACTTGGTCTTCGCTTCACACTTTTTCAAAATTTTACAAATTTGATACTTTTGCTTCTTCGGAGGCTGTTTTTGGGAGAAAGAAGTAAATTAGAAAGTTGTTTAAAATTGTATTCTCTATCTAAATCATGAAAGAAAAAATTTGGGTTTCATGTCCCTTTAAGCCTTTTCATCACATCCAACATTTCACCTTTAGAGCTCTTTCCTCACAGTAACTGTAGGATTAGGACACCAGCATGTGAAGCTCATTAGTAAGCAGCATATGGATCTGGGAGTGTTCAGCTGCTTCACCACACACAATAACAGGACTAATAAAAAAGGCAACACACAGTAAATAACAGGTGGTTCAAGATTATGTGGGGCAGAATATGAGTGTGCGGGGGGGGGGGGGGGGAAGGGAGTATTCACCAAGTCAATATAGAAGAAAATGCAACATTCAGGATCAGTTAAAAATCTGTTTACTTCATTGTCATGAATTATGTGTAAATAATCGTTTTTTTTAATGTTTCTCTCTAGAACTGGTAAGAATCATTGTTTTTAGTGCTGTCTGAAAACGAATTTATAATCTTTCTTTTTCCGTGTCTGTCAGCAAATTCAGAATAGAGCACAGAGACCAGGTAGTAGACCCAAATTAAACACTGCAAAGCCTGAGAGCAACATTCAAACAACATATTGTCTCTAAACACGTACATAAAGACTTAAATATACTATGTAAGATATCTTGAGAGAAGTGGGAAATCATTTTATATATATATATATATATATATATATATAATAATTTATCATTGGGATAAATGCATAATTAAAGGGATAGTAAACACCAAAATGTTATTGTTTAAAAAGATAAATAATCCCTTTATTTACCATTACCCAGTTTTACATAACCAACACTGTTAAAGAAATACACTTTTTACCTCTGTAATTACCTTGTATTTTCTGCTGACTAACTCCTTATCTCAGATCTTTTGACAGACTTGCATTTCAGGAAATTAGTTCTTACTTCACGTGCATGTACACAGTGTTCTATATGAAACACATGAACTGCGAATAACAAGAGAACAAAGCAAATTTGATGATAAAAGTAAATTAGAAAGTTGTTTAAAATTACATGCCTATCTGAATCATGAAAGTTTAATTTGGACTTTGCTATCCCTTTAAGGAACATATATGGGGCTAAAGTATTTCTCAGGAATATACTTTGAAGAGCTTTTGTTTCCCAACCTGGAAATCTCAAATCTGACAAGGTTTAATCTACACCCGCACCCTTTCTCTGCAAAGGGAAACTTATTCTAGCTTTGCAATTCAACAAGATCACAGAACACAGTAGGTCATAAAAATGTAATACAAGTGGACAGTGTATACAAACAATTCCCGTGAAATTCAACTCACTCTGAGTTCACTATAGCGGCTTCCACAGGTATAGTGTTAAACTTGTACAAAACTTGTACAAAACTTCCCAGTAAAGTAAATGAACACTGGCTTACCACACATGAGCTGAATTCTGGCTGGAGTCTTCGATCTCCCCTCCACTGATAGACAGCTCAGCTCCACAGCGTTGAAAGCGTGTTGTGCTCAATTCACACTGTGCGTGTAGCTTCGTTCTGATGCTGACACTGAATCGGCCAACATTGGTTGAAGCATTGCATTCTCCTGATTACTTTGGTTCCGTAACTCTGATGAATTGCCGTGAGGCAGGCAACGCGTCAGCTGCAGCACCTGTAGGTTGTGCCCTTGATGTTCTTAATGTTTGTATCGAATAAAGGAATGTTTTAAACCACAAATATCTCTCCTTGCTCATTGAATGCAGAGACCGCAACTTTTGTTGCTTATTGTATTATAGTTTTCTTTCATGTAATTGGCAAGAGTCCATGAGCTAGTGACATATGGGATATACAATCCTACCAGGAGGGGCAAAGTTTCCCAAATTTCAAAATGCCTATAAATACACCCCTCACCACACCCACAATTCAGTTTTACAAACTTTGCCTCCTATGGAGGTGGTGAAGTAAGTTTGTGCTAAGATTTCTACTTTGATATGCGCTTCTCAGCATTGTTGAAGCCCAATTCCTCTCAGAGTACAGCGAATGTCAGAGGGACGTGAAGGGAGTATCACCTATTGAATACAATGATTTCTCTAATGGGGGTCTTTTTCATGGGTTCTCTGTTATCGGTCGTAGAGATTCATCTCCTACCTCCCTTTTCAGATCGACGATATACTCTCAAATTTACCATTACCTCTACTAAGAACTGTTTTAGTACAGGTTTGGCTATCTGCTATATGTGGATGGGTGTCTTTTGGTAAGTATGTTTTCATTTACTTAAGACACTCTCAGCTATGGTTTGGCACTTTATGCAAATTATATAAAGTTCTAAATATATGTATTGTACTTATATTTGCCATGAGTCAGGTTCATGTATTTCCTTCTGCAGACTGTCAGTTTCATATTTGGGAATATAAACACTTTAAGAAATGTATTTCTTACCTGGGGTTTAGTCTTTTTCAATTTGACTACTTTTTGCATTTGCGGGTATTAGGGCCGCGGGTGCGTCAAATGTTAGACTTTATTGCGTCATTTTTGGCGCGGGAAATTACGTTTTTGACACAACTTCGTAATTTCCGGCGTCATACGTGACGTTGAGACCTTTCACACGGCGGCGTCATTAGTGACGCAAGTGTGTCATTTCCGGTAATTTTTGGCGCCAAATTTTTCTTCATTATTTCAATACCCCATTGTTGTTTGCCTCCTGCTTTATTTTCTATCAAGAGGCCTATGCTTTTGCATTTTTTTCCCATTCCTGAAACTGTCATTTAAGGAAATAGATAATTTTGCTTTGTATGTTGTTTTTTCTCTTACATTGAGCAAGATGTCCCAATCTGATCCTGCCTCTGAAGTTTCTGCTGGAACATTGCTGCCTGACATGGGTTCTACAAAAGCTAAGTGCATTTGTTGTAAAATTGTAGAAATTATTCCACCGAATGTCATTTGTAATAGTTGTCATGATAAACTTTTACATGCAGATAGTGTTTCTATCAGTAATAGTACATTGCCAGTTGCAGTTCCTTCAACTTCTAATGTGCATGATATACTTGTAAATTTTAAAGAATTTGTTTCTGATTCTATTATGAAAGCTTTGTCTGCATTTCCACCTTCTAATAAACGTAAAAGGTCTTTTAAAACTTCTCATTTAGCTGATGAAATTTCAAATGACCAACAACATAATAATTCATCCTCTTCTGATGAGGATCTATCTGAAACAGAAGATCCTTCCTCAGATATTGACACTGACAAATCTACTTATTTATTTAAAATAGAGTATATGCGTTCTTTATTAAAAGAAGTGTTAATTACTTTGGATATTGAGGTAACCAGTCCTATTGACGTTCAGTCTAATAAACTTTTAAATACTGTTTTTAAACCTCCTGTGGTTTCCCCAGGTGTTTTTCCCATTCCTGAGGCTATTTCTGATATGATTTCTAGGGAATGGAATAAGCCAGGTACTTCCTTTTATTCCTTCTTCAAGGTTTAAGAGATTGTATCCCTTACCAGCAAAATCTATAGAGTTTTGGGAAAAGGTCCCCAAAGTTGATGGGGCTATTTCTACTCTTGCTAAACGAACCACTATTCCTATGGAAGATAGCACTTCCTTTAGGGATCCTTTAGATAGGAAACTTGAATCTTATCTAAGGAAGGCCTATTTATATTCAGGTCATCTTCTCAGACCTGCTATTTCTTTGGGTGATGTTGCGGCTGCATCAACTTTCTGGTTGGAAAATTTAGCGCAACATGAATTGGATTTTGACATATCTAGCATTGTTCCCTTACTGCAACATGCTAATCATTTTATTTGTGATGCAATTTTTGATATAATCAAAATTGATGTTAGATCCATGTCTTTAGCTGTATTAGCTAGAAGAGCTTTATGGCTTAAATCTTGGAATGCTGATATGACATCTAAATCTAGATTACTATCTCTTTCTTTCCAAGGTAATAATTTATTTGGTTCTCAGTTGGATTCTATTATTTCAACTATCACTGAAGTAAAAGGAGTTTTTTTTCCTCAGGATAAAAAACCTAAGGGTAAATCTAAGGTTTCTCACCATTTTCGTTCCTTTCGTCAGAATAAGGAACAAAAACTCAATCCTCCTCCCAAGGAATCTGCTTCCAGTTGGAAGCCTTCCTCAAATTGGAATAAATCCAAGCCATTTAGGAAACCAAAGTCTGCCCCTAAGTCCGCATGGAGGTGCGGCCCTCATTCCAGCTCAGCTGGTTGGGGGCAGATTAAGGTTTTTCAAGGATTGTTGGGTAAAATCTGTCCAAAATCATTGGATTCAGAGCATTGTCTCTCAAGGGTATCGAATAGGATTCAAAGTAAGACCTCCTGTGAGAAGATTTTTTCTCTCACGCATCCCTGTAAATACAGTAAAAGCTCAGGCTGTTCTGAAGTGTGTTTCAGACCTGGAGTCTTCAGGGGTAATCATGCCAGTTCCTCTTCAGGAACAAGGTTTGGGGTTTTATTCAAACCTATTCATTGTACCAAAGAAAGAAAATTTGTTCAGACCAGTTCTGGATCTGAAAATTTTGAATCGTTATGTAAGAGTACCTACTTTCAAGATGGTGACTATAAGGACTATTCTGCCTTTTGTTCAGCAAGGACATTATATGTCCACAATAGACTTGCAGGATGCATACCCTCATATTCCAATTCATCCAGAACACTTTCAGTTTCTGAGATTCTCTTTTCTAGACAAGCACTACCAATTTGTTGCTCTTCCATTTGGCCTAGCAACAGCTCCAAGAATCTTTTCAAAGGTTCTGGGTGCCCTACTATCTGTAATCAGAGAACAGGGTATTGCGGTGTTTCCTTATTTGGACGATATCTTGGTACTAGCTCAGTCTTTACATACTGCAGAACCTCACACAAATCAACTAGTGTTGTTTCTTCGGAAACATGGTTGGAGGATCAATTTACCAAAAAAGTTCCTTGATTCCTCAGACAAGGGTCACCTTTTTAGGCTTCCAGATAGATTCAGTGTCCATGACTCTGTCTCTAACAGACAAGAGACATTTAAAATTGGTTGCAGCCTGCCGGCACCTTCAGTCTCAGTCATTCCCTTCAGTGGCTATGTGCATGGAAGTTTTAGGTCTCATGACTGCAGCATCGGACGCAATCCCCTTTGCTCGTTTTCACATGAGACCTCTACAGCTTTGTATGCTGAATCAATGGTGCAGTGATTATACAAAGATATCACAATTAATATCCTTGAATCCCAATGTATGACACTCTCTTACATGGTGGATAGATCACCATCTTTTTGGTTCAAGGGGCTTCTTTTGTTCGCCCAACCTGGACTGTGATCACAATAGATGTGAGTCTTTCAGGTTGGGGAGCTGTTTGGGGATCTCTGACAGCACAAGGGGTTTGGAAATGTCAAGAGGCGAGATTACCAATAAATATTTTAGAACTCCGTGCAATTCTCAGAGCTCTTCAGTTCTGGCCTTTACTAAAGAGAGAACCGTTCATTTGTTTTCAGACAGACAATATCACAACTGTGGCTTATGCCAATCATCAGGGTGGGACTCACAGTCCCCAAGCTATGAAAGAAGTATCTCAGATACTTGTCTGGGCGGAATCCAGCTCCTGTCTAATCTCTGTGGTGCATATCCCAGGCGTAGACAATTGGGAGGCGGATTATCTCAGCCGCCAGACTTTACATCCAGGGGAGTGGTCTCTCCATCCAGATGTGTTTTCTCAGATTGTTCAGATGTGGGGGCTTCCAGAGATATATCTCAAGGCCTCTCATCTAAACAAGAAACTTCCCAGATACCTGTCCAGGTCCAGGGATGTTCAGGCGGAAGCAGTGGATGCGCTGACACTTCCTTGGTGTTATCAACCTGCTTACATCTTTCCGCCTCTAGTTCTCCTTCCAAGAGTGATCTCCAAAATCATCATGGAACAGTCTTTTGTGTTGCTGGTGGCTCCAGCATGGCCACACAGGTTTTGGTATGCGGATCTGGTTCGGATGTCCAGTTGCCCACCTTGGCCACTTCCGTTGCGGCCGGACCTACTATCTAAGGTCCATTTTTCCATCATGATCTCAAATCATTAAATTTGAAGGTATGGAAATGGAATGCTTAGATCTAAGTCATAGAGGTTTCTCTGACTCAGTGATTAATACTATGTTACAAGCTCGTAAATCTGTTTCTAGAAAGATTTATTATAGAGTTTGGAAGACTTACATTTCTCTTGTTAAGTGTATCCAGTCCACGGATCATCCATTACTTATGGGATATTCTCCTTCCCAACAGGAAGTTGCAAGAGGATCACCCACAGCAGAGCTGCTATATAGCTCCTCCCCTAACTGTCATATCCAGTCATTCTCTTGCAAGCCTCAACCAAGATGGAGGTCGTAAGAGGAGTGTGGTGTTTTATACTTAGTTTATTCTTCAATCAAAAGTTTGTTATTTTTAAATGGTGCCGGAGTGTACTGTTTATCTCAGGCAGTATTTAGAAGAAGAATCTGCCTGCGTTTTCTATGATCTTAGCAGAAGTAACTAAGATCCATGGCTGTTCTCACATATTCTGAGGAGTGAGGTAACTTCAGAGAGGGAATGGCGTGCAGGTTTTCCTGCAATTAGGTATGTGCAGTTAATATTTTTCTAGGGATGGAATTTGCTAGAAAATGCTGCTGATACCGAACTAATGTAAGTAAAGCCTTAAATGCAGTGATAGCTACTGGTATCAGGCTTATTAATAGATATGCATACTCTTATAAAAATGTAATATAAAACGTTTGCTGGCATGTTTAATCGTTTTTATATGTATTTGGTGATAAAACTTATTGGGGCCTAGTTTTTTTCCACATGGCTGGCTTGAATTTTGCCTAGTAACAGTTTCCTTAGGCTTTCCACTGTTGAGTGGGAGGGGCCTTTTTTAGTGCTTTTCTGTGCAGATAAAAATACTGACAGAGACATTCAGTTTCCCTCTGCATGATCCAGGACATCTCTGGAGAGCTCAAAAAGCTTCAAAGTCGTTTTTGAGGGAGGTAAAAAGCCACAGTAGAGCTGCGGCAGTTGTTGTGACTGTTTGAAAAAAAAAAAAACCGTTTTTGTCTTTTATTATTCCATTTTGGGTATTAAGGGGTTAATCATCCATTTGCAAGTGGGTGCAATGCTCTGCTAACTTGTTACATACACTGTAAAAATTTCGTTAGTGTAACTGCCTTTTTTCACTGTTATTTCAAATTTTGACAAAATTTGTGTTTCTTAAAGGTGCAGTAACGTTTTTTATATTGCTTGTAAACTTGTTTAAAGTGTTTTCAAGCTTGCTAGTCTCATTGCTAGTCTATTTAAACATGTCTGACACAGAGGAAACTACTTGTTCATTATGTTCGAAAGCCATGGTGGAGCCCCATAGGAGAATGTGTACTAAATGTATTGATTTCACCTTAAACAGTAAAGATCAGTCTTTAACTATAAAAGAAATATCACCAGAAGATTCTGACGAGGGGGAAGTTATGCCGACTAACTTTCCCCACGTGTCAGACCCTTCGCCTCCCGCTCAGGGGATGCACGCTAATATGGCGCCAATTACATCAGGGACGCCCATAGCGATTACCATGCAGGACATGGCTGCAATCATGAATAATACCCTGTCAGAGGTATTATCAAGGTTGCCTGAATTAAGAGGCAAGCGTGATTGCTCTGGGGTTAGGAGAAATACAGAGCGCGCAGATGCTGTAAGGGCCATGTCTGATACTGCGTCACAATATGCAGATCATGAGGACGGAGAGCTTCAGTCTGTGGGTGACATCTCTGATTCGGGGAAACCTGATTCAGAGATTTCTAATTTTAAGGCTGCTGGAAGCTTTAGCCTGAGAGGAGAGTTTACCGGGCAACTCTGAGGTTCCGGTCTGCCTAGTCAGCACCACATCTTGGTGCTTTCCTACACGTGAGTGCAATTGAGCTGCAATATATTATTTGGTATACCATACGGAATTATGCTATGTGGCGCCTTCTCTGTTTCTTTATAGATTAATTCGTTGTGGACGGCCTTATACATCGAGGAGAGCTGCCTTGCACACCCCCATAGCCATTGGGGACTTTGATAGAGTATATTATTTGGACTCTGATCTGTTTATTTTGATATTATCAACTATACAGGTTCTTTTTTTCTTTTTTTCTGTAACCATCTACATATATGTTTGTATGCCTATGTAAATGTAATATACTGTGAACTGTGGTTATCACTATCTTGGTGTATTTAGATATTTGGCATATATAGATAGCGCCCCTATTTTATATATTATTGTATTATATATACCCTATAAATTGGGTGTGTATATATATATATATATAATTCACTATTATCCAGGTTGCCTGAATTAAGAGGCAAGCGTGATTGCTCTGGGGTTAGGAGAAATACAGAGCGCGCAGATGCTGTAAGGGCCATGTCTGATACTGCGTCACAATATGCAGATCATGAGGACGGAGAGCTTCAGTCTGTGGGTGACATCTCTGATTCGGGGAAACCTGATTCAGAGATTTCTAATTTTAAATTTAAGCTTGAGAACCTCCGTGTTGCTTGGGGAGGTATTAGCTGCTCTGAATGACTGTAACACAGTTGCAGTACCAGAGAAATTGTGTAGGCTGGATAAATACTATGCGGTACCGGTGTGTACTGATGTCTTTCCTATACCTAAAAGGCTTACAGAAATTATTAGCAAGGAGTGGGATAGACCGGGTGTGCCTTTTTCCCCACCTCCTATATTTAGAAAAATGTTTCCAATAGACGCCACTACACGGGACTTATGGCAGACGGTCCCTAAGGTGGAGGGAGCAGTTTCTACTTTAGCAAAGCATACTACTATCCCAGTTGAGGACAGTTGTGCTTTTTCAGATCCAATGGATAAAAAATTGAAGGGTTACCTTAAGAAAATGTTTATTCAACAAGGTTTTATTTTACAGCCCCTTGCATGCATTGCGCCTGTCACGGCCGCGGCGGCATTCTGGTTTGAGGCCCTGGAAGAGGCCATCCATACAGCTCCATTGACTGAAATTATTGACAAGCTTAGAACACTTAAGCTAGCTAAATCATTTGTTTCTGATGCCATTGTTCATTTTACTAAACTAACGGCTAAGAATTCCGGATTCGCCATCCAAGCGCGCAGGGCGCTATGGCTTAAATCCTGGTCAGCTGACGTGACTTCGAAGTCTAAATTACTCAACATTCCTTTCAAGGAGCAGACCTTATTCGGGCCTGGTTTGAAGGAAATTATTGCTGACATTACTGGAGGTAAGGGTCACACCCTTCCTCAGGACAGGGCCAAAGCAAAGGCCAAACAGTCTAATTTTCGTGCCTTTCGAAATTTCAAGGCAGGTGCAGCATCAACTTCCTCCGCTTCAAAACAAGAGGGAACTTTTGCTCAATCTAAGCAGGCCTGGAAACCTAACCAGTCCTGGAACAAAGGCAAGCAGGCCAGAAAGCCTGCTGCTGCCTCTAAGACAGCATGAAGGAACAGCCCCCTATCCGGCGACGGATCTAGTAGGGGGCAGACTTTCTCTCTTCGCCCAGGCGTGGGCAAGAGATGTCCGGGATCCCTGGGCGTTGGAGATCATATCTCAGGGATATCTTCTGGACTTCAAAGCTTCCCCTCCACAAGGGAGATTTCATCTTTCAAGGCTATCTGCAAATCAGATAAAGAAAGAGGCATTCCTACGCTGTGTGCAAGACCTCCTAGTTATGGGAGTGATCCATCCAGTTCCGTGGACGGAACAAGGACAGGGTTTTTATTCAAATCTTTTTGTGGTTCCCAAAGAAGAGGGAACCTTCAGACCAATTTTGGATCTAAAGATCTTAAACAAATTCCTCAGAGTTCCTTCTTTCAAAATGGAAACTATTCGGACCATCCTACCCATGATCCAAGAAGGTCAGTACATGACCACAGTGGACTTAAAGGATGCCTACCTTCACATACCGATTCACAAAGATCATCATCAGTTTCTAAGGTTTGCCTTTCTAGACAGGCATTACCAATTTGTAGCTCTTCCCTTCGGGTTGGCTACAGCCACGAGAATCTTTACAAAGGTTCTGGGCTCACTTCTGGCGGTTCTAAGACCGCGAGGCATATCGGTGGCTCCGTATCTAGAAGACATCCTGATATAGGCGTCAAGCTTTCAAGTTGCCAAGTCTCATACAGAGATAATTCTTGCATTTCTGAGGTCGCACGGGTGGAAAGTGAACGAGGAAAAGAGTTCTCTATCCCCGCTCACAAGAGTCTCCTTCTTAGGGACTCTTATAGATTCTGTAGAAATGAAAATTTACCTGACGGAGTCCAGGTTATCAAAACTTCTAAATGCTTGCCGTGTTCTTCACTCCATTCCGCGCCCTTCGGTAGCTCAGTGTATGGAGGTAATCGGCTTAATGGTAGCGGCAATGGACATAGTGCCAGTTGCGCGCCTTCATCTCAGACCGCTGCAATTATGCATGCTGAGTCAGTGGAATGGGGATTACACAGATTTGTCCCCTCTGCTAAATCTGGATCAAGAGACCAGAGATTCTCTTCTCTGGTGGTTGTCTTGGGTACACCTGTCCAAGGGTATGACCTTTCGCAGGCCAGATTGGACAATTGTAACAACAGATGCCAGCCTTCTAGGTTGGGGTGCAGTCTGGAATTCCCTGAAGGCACAGGGATCGTGGACTCAGGAGGAGAAACTCCTTCCAATAAATATTCTGGAGTTAAGAGCGATATTCAATGCTCTTCTGGCTTGGCCTCAGTTAGCAACACTGAGGTTCATCAGATTCCAATCGGACAACATCACGACTGTGGCTTACATCAACCATCAAGGGGGGAACCAGGAGTTCCCTAGCGATGTTAGAAGTCTCAAAAATAATTCGCTGGGCAGAGTACCACTCTTGCCACCTGTCAGCAATCCATATCCCAGGCGTGGAGAACTGGGAGGCGGATTTTCTAAGTCGTCAGACTTTCCATCCGGGGGAGTGGGAACTCCATCCGGAGGTGTTTGCTCAGTTGATTCATCGTTGGGGCAAACCAGAGTTGGATCTCATGGCGTCTCGACAGAACGCCAAGCTTCCTTGTTACGGATCCAGGTCCAGGGACCCAGAAGCGATGCTGATAGATGCTCTAGCAGCGCCTTGGTTCTTCAACCTGGCTTATGTGTTTCCACCGTTTCCTCTGCTCCCTCGACTGAGTGCCAAAATCAAACAGGAGAGAGCATCAGTGATTCTGATAGCACCTGCGTGGCCACGCAGGACTTGGTATGCAGACCTAGTGGACATGTCATCCTTTCCACCATGGACTCTGCCTCTAAGACAGGACCTTCTGATACAAGGTCCTTTCAATCATCCAAATCTAATTTCTCTGAGACTGACTGCATGGTGATTGAACGCTTGATTCTATCAAAGCGTGGCTTCTCCGAGTCAGTCATTGATACTTTAATACAGGCACGAAAGCCTGTTACCAGGAAAATCTACCACAAGATATGGAGTAAATATCTTTATTGGTGTGAATCCAAGAATTACTCATGGAGTAAAGTTAGGATTCCTAGAATATTGTCTTTTCTCCAAGAGGGCTTTGACAAAGGATTATCAGCTAGTTCCTTAAAGGGACAGATTTCTGCTCTGTCTATTCTTTTGCACAAGCGTCTGGCAGAGGATCCAGATGTCCAGGCATTTTGCCAGGCTTTGGTTAGAATTAAGCCTGTGTTTAAACCTGTTGCTCCCCCGTGGAGCTTAAACTTGGTTCTTAAAGTTCTTCAAGGAGTTCAGTTTGAACCCCTTCATTCCATTGATATTAAACTTTTATCTTGGAAAGTTCTGTTTTTGATGGCTATTTCCTCGGCTCGGAGAGTCTCTGAGCTATCTGCCTTACAATGTGATTCTCCTTATCTGATTTTTCATGCAGATAAGGTAGTCCTGAGTACCAAACCTGGGTTTTTACCTAAGGTGGTTTCTAACAAGAATATCAATCAAGAGATTGTTGTTCCATCATTGTGTCCTAATCCTTCTTCAAAGAAGGAACTTCTTTTACATAATCTGGACGTAGTCCGTGCCTTGAAGTTTTACTTACAAGCTACTAAAGATTTTCGTCAAACATCTACCCTGTTTGTCGTTTACTCTGGACAGAGGAGAGGTCAAAAAGCTTTCGGCAACCTCTCTTTCCTTTTGGCTTCGGAGCATAATACGCCTAGCCTATGAGACTGCTGGACAGCAGCCCCCTGAAAGGATTACAGCTCATTCCACTAGAGCTGTGGCTTCCACCTGGGCCTTTAAAAATGAGGCCTCTGTTGAACAGATTTGCAAGGCCGCGACTTGGTCTTCGCTTCACACTTTTTCCAAATTTTACAAATTTGATACTTTTGCTTCTTCGGAGGCTGTTTTTGGGAGAAAGGTTCTTCGGGCAGTGGTTTCTTCCGCTTAATCCTGCCTTGTCCCTCCCATCATCCGTGTACTTTAGCTTTGGTATTGGTATCCCATAAGTAATGGATGATCCGTGGACTGGATACACTTAACAAGAGAAAACATAATTTATGCTTACCTGATAAATTTATTTCTCTTGTAGTGTATCCAGTCCACGGCCCGCCCTGTCCTTTTAAGGCAGGTCTAAATTTTAATTAAACTACAGTCACCACTGCACCCTATGGTTTCTCCTTTCTCTGTTTGTTTTCGGTCGAATGACTGGATATGACAGTTAGGGGAGGAGCTATATAGCAGCTCTGCTGTGGGTGATCCTCTTGCAACTTCCTGTTGGGAAGGAGAATATCCCATAAGTAATGGATGATCCGTGGATTGGATACACTACAAGAGAAATAAATTTGTCAGGTAAGCATAAATTGTTTTCTTGGTGTTCTTCTCATAAATTCTCCTGGCATTCTTTTAGAATTCCTAGAATTTTACAGTTTCTTCAGGATGGTTTGGATAAGGGTTTGTCTGCAAGTTCCTTGAAAGGACAAATCTCCGCTCTTTCTGTTTTATTTCACAGAAAGATTGCTATTCTTCCTGATATTCACTGTTTTGTACAGGCTTTAGTTCGTATTAAGCCTGTCATTAAATCAATTTCTCCTCCTTGGAGTCTTAATTTGGTTCTGAAGGCTTTACAGGCTCCTCCATTTGAGCCTATGCATTCTTTGGACATTAAACTACTTTCCTGGAAAGTGTTGTTCCTTTTGGCTATTTATTCTGCTAGAATAGTTTCTGGGCTATCTGCTCTTTCTTGTGAGATTCCTTTTCTGATTTTTCATCAGGATAAGGCAGTTTTGCGGACTTCTTTTCAATTTTTACCTAAGGTTGTGAATTCTAACAACATAAATAGAGAAATTGTTGTTCCTTCCTTGTGTCCGAATCCTAAGAATTATTTGGAGAGATCTTTACATTCCTTGGATGTGGTAAGAGCTTTTAAATATTATGTGGAAGCTACTAAAAATTTCAGGAAGACTTCCAGTTTATTTGTTTTATTTCTCCAACATAGGTGTGTCCGGTCCACGGCGTCATCCTTACTTGTGGGATATTCTCTTCCCCAACAGGAAATGGCAAAGAGCCCGGCAAAGCTGGTCACATGATCCCTCCTAGGCTCCGCCTACCCCAGTCATTCTCTTTGCCGTTGCACAGGCAACATCTCCACGGAGATGGCTAAGAGTTTTTTGGTGTTTAAAGGGCTTAAAAAACTGGTAGACATTTTTCTGGGCTAAAACGATTACTTTGCTAAGCATATTTGGCAGATTATAACTCTTTATAGTTATTATAATCTTGGGGATTGTTGTTAAAAAACGGCAGGCACTGTATGGACACCTTTTTCAGATGGGGGCCTTCTCTAGTCATAGGCAGAGCCTCATTTTCGCGCCACTAATGCGCAGTTGTTTTTGGAAAGCAAGGCATGCAGATGCATGTGTGAGGAGCTAAGAACCACTGAAAAAGCTTATAGAAGGCGTCATTTGGTATCGTATTCCCCTTTGGGCTTGGTTGGGTCTCAGCAAAGCAGATACCTGGGACTGTATAGGGGTTAAATGTAAAAACGGCTCCGGTTCCGTTATTTTAAGGGTTAAAGCTTTCAAATTTGGTGTGCAATACTTTTAAGGCGTTATGACACTGTGGTGAAATTTTGGTGAATTTTGAACAATTGCTTCATGCTTTTTCGCATATTCAGTAATAAAGTGTGTTCTGTTTAAAATTTAAAGTGACAGTAACGGTTTTATTTTAAAACTTTTTTTGTGCTTTGTTGAAAAGTTTAAGCCTGTTTAACATGTCTGAACCATCAGATAAGCGATGTTCTATATGTATGAAAGCTAATGTGTCTCCCCATTTAAATATATGTGATAATTGTGACATAGTGTCCAAACAAAGTAGGAACAATGATGCCACAGATAATAATAGTGCCCAAGATGATTCTTCAGATGAGGGGAGTAAGCATGGTACTGCATCATCCACTTCTGTGTCTACACCAGTTTTGCCCACACAAGAGGCCCCTAGTACATCTAGTGCGCCAACACTTATTACCATGCAACAATTAACGGCTGTTATGGATAATTCTATTGCAAATATTTTATCTAAAATGCCTACTTATCAGAGAAAGCGCGATTGCTCTGTTTTAAACACTGAAGAGCAAGAGGACGCTGATGATAACGTTTCTGACATACCCTCACACCAATCTGAAGGGGCCAGGAGGGAGGTTTTGTCTGAGGGAGAAATTTCAGATTCAGGAAAAATTTCTCAACAAGCTGAACCTGATGTTGTAGCATTTAAATTTAAATTAGAACATCTCCGCGCACTGCTTAAGGAGGTATTATCTACTCTGGATGATTGTGACAATTTGGTCATTCCAGAGAAATTATGTAAGATGGACAAGTTCCTAGAGGTTCCGGTGCCCCCCGATGTTTTTCCTATACCCAAGCGGGTGGCGGACATAGTAAATAAGGAATGGGAAAGGCCCGGCATACCTTTTTGTTCCTCCCCCTATAATTAAGAAATTATTTCCTATAGTCGACCCCAGAAAGGACTTATGGCAGACAGTCCCTAAGGTCGAGGGGGCGGTCTCTACTCTAAACAAACGCACTACTATTCCCATAGAAGATAGTTGTGCTTTCAAAGATCCTATGGATAAAAAATTAGAGGGTTTGCTTAAAAAAATGTTTGTTCAGTAAGGTTACCTTCTACAACCAATTTCATGCATTGTTCCTGTCACTACGGCAGCGTGTTTCTGGTTCGAAGAGCTAGAAAAGTCGCTCAATAAAGAATCTTCGTATGAGGAGGTTATGGACAGAGTTCAAGCACTTAAATTGGCTAACTCTTTTATTCTAGATGCCGCTTTGCAATTAGCTAGATTAGCGACGAAAAATTCAGGGTTTGCTATCGTGGCGCGCAGAGCGCTTTGGCTAAAGTCTTGGTCAGCGGATGTGTCTTCCAAGACAAAATTGCTTAACATCCCTTTCAAGGGCAAAACACTGTTTGGTCCTGATTTGAAAGAGATTATTTCAGACATCACCGGGGGAAAGGGCCACGCCCTTCCTCAGGATAGGTCTTTTAAGGCTAGAAATAAGCCTAATTTTCGTCCCTTTCGCAGAAACGGACCAGCCTCTACTTCTACATCCTCTAAGCAAGAGGGTAATACTTCTCAACCCAAACCAGCCTGGAGACCGATGCAAGGCTGGAACAAGGGTAAGCAGGCCAAGAAGCCTGCCACTGCTACCAAAACAGCATGAAGGGATGGCCCCCGATCCGGGACCGGATCTGGTGGGGGGCAGACTTTCTCTTTTTGCTCAGGCTTGGGCAAGAGATGTTCAGGATCCTTGGGCACTAGAAATAGTTTCTCAGGGTTATCTCCTGGAATTCAAGGAAATACCCCCAAGGGGAAGGTTCCACAGGTCTCAATTATCTTCAAACCAAATAAAAAGACAGGCATTCTTACATTGTGTAGAAGACCTGTTAAAGATGGGAGTAATTCATCCAGTTCCAATAGGAGAACAAGGGATGGGGTTTTACTCCAACCTGTTCATAGTTCCCAAAAAAGAGGGAACATTCAGACCAATTTTAGATCTCAAGATCCTAAACAAATTTCTCAGGGTTCCATCGTTCAAAATGGAAACCATTCGAACGATCCTTCCTACCATCCAGGAAGGTCAATTTATGACCACGGTGGATTTAAAGGATGCGTACCTACATATTCCTATCCACAAGGAACATCATCAGTTCCTAAGGTTCGCTTTTCTGGACAAGCATTACCAGTTTGTGGCACTTCCATTCGGATTAGCCACTGCTCCGAGAATTTTCACAAAGGTACTAGGGTCCCTTCTAGCGGTTCTAAGACCAAGGGGCATTGCAGTAGTACCGTACTTGGACGACATCCTGATTCAAGCGTCGTCTCTGTCAAAAGCAAAGGCTCATACGGACATCGTCCTAGCCTTTCTCAGAACTCACGGATGGAAAGTGAACATAGAAAAAAGTTCTCTTTCCCCGTCAACAAGAGTTCCCTTCTTGGGAGCAATAATAGACTCCTTAGAAATGAGGATTTTTCTGACAGAGGTCAGAAAATCAAAACTTCTAAGTTCTTGTCAAATACTTCATTCTGTTCTTCGTCCTTCCATAGCGCAGTGCATGGAAGTAATAGGATCGATGGTTGCAGCAATGGACATAGTTCCTTTTGCACGAATTCATCTAAGACCATTACAACTGTGCATGCTCAGACAATGGAATGGGGATTATACAGACTTGTCTCCGACGATTCAAGTAGATCAAAAGACCAGAGATTCACTCCGTTGGTGGCTGATCCTGGACAACCTGTCACAGGGAATGAGCTTCCGCAGACCAGAGTGGGTCATTGTCACGACCGACGCCAGTCTGGTGGGCTGGGGCGCGGTCTGGGAACCCCTGAAAGCTCAGGGTCTATGGTCTCGGGAAGAATCTCTTCTCCCGATAAACATTCTGGAACTGAGAGCGATATTCAATGCTCTCAAAGCTTGGCCTCAACTAACAAAGGCCAAATTCATAAGATTCCAATCAGACAACATGACGACAGTTGCATATATCAACCATCAGGGGGGAACAAGGAGTTCCCTGGCGATGGAGGAAGTGACCAAGATAATTCAATGGGCAGAGGATCACTCCTGCCACTTGTCTGCAATCCACATCCCAGGAGTGGAAAATTGGGAAGCGGATTTTCTGAGTCGTCAGACATTCCATCCGGGGGAGTGGGAACTCCATCCGGAAATCTTTGCCCAAATAACTCGATTATGGGGCATTCCAGACATGGATCTGATGGCCTCTCGTCAGAACTTCAAGGTTCCTTGTTACGGGTCCAGATCCAGGGATCCCAAGGCGACTCTAGTAGATGCACTAGTAGCACCTTGGACCTTCAACCTAGCTTATGTATTCCCACCGTTTCCTCTCATTCCCAGGCTGGTAGCCAGGATCAATCAGGAGAGGGCTTCGGTGATCTTGATAGCTCCTGCGTGGCCACGCAGGACTTGGTATGCAGACCTGGTGAATATGTCATCGGCTCCACCATGGAAGCTACCTTTGAGACAGGACCTTCTTGTTCAAGGTCCATTCGAACATCCGAATCTGGTTTCCCTCCAACTGACTGCTTGGAGATTGAACGCTTGATTTTATCAAAGCGTGGGTTTTCAGATTCTGTAATAGATACTCTGATTAACTAGAAAAATTTACCATAAAATATGGAAAAAATATATCTGTTGGTGTGAATCTAAAGGATTCCCCTGGAACAAGATAAAAATTCCTAAGATTCTATCCTTTCTACAAGAAGGTTTGGAGAAAGGATTATCTGCAAGTTCTCTGAAGGGACAGATCTCTGCGTTATCTGTTTTACTTCACAAAAGGCTGGCAGCTGTGCCAGACGTTCAAGCGTTTGTTCAGGCTCTGGTTAGAATCAAGCCAGTTTACAGACCTTTGACTCCTCCCTGGAGTCTTAATCTAGTTCTTTCAGTTCTTCAAGGGGTTCCGTTTGAACCCTTACATTCCGTAGATATTAAGTTATTATCTTGGAAAGTTTTGTTTTTGGTTGCAATTTCTTCTGCTAGAAGAGTTTCTGAGTTATCTGCTCTGCAGTGTTCTCCGCCCTATCTGGTGTTCCATGCAGATAAGGTGGTTTTGCGTACTAAGCCTGGTTTTCTTCCGAAAGTTGTTTCCAACAAGAATATTAACCAGGAGATAGTTGTACCTTCTTTGTGTCCGAATCCAGTTTCAAAGAAGGAACGTTTGTTACACAATTTGGACGTAGTCCGTGCTCTAAAATTCTATTTAGAGGCCACTAAAGATTTCAGACAAACATCTTCTTTGTTTGTTGTTTATTCTGGTAAAAGGAGAGGTCAAAAGGCAACTTCTACCTCTCTTTCTTTTTGGCTTAAAAGCATTATCCGATTGGCTTATGAGACTGCCGGACGGCAGCCTCCTGAAAGAATCACAGCTCATTCCACTAGGGCTGTGGCTTCCACATGGGCCTTCAAGAACGAGGCTTCTGTTGACCAGATATGTAAGGCAGCGACTTGGTCTTCACTGCACACTTTTGCCAAATTTTACAAATTTGATACTTTTGCTTCTTCAGAGGCTATTTTTGGGAGAAAGGTTTTGCAAGCCGTGGTGCCTTCCATTTAGGTGACCTGATTTGCTCCCTCCCTTCATCCGTGTCCTAAAGCTTTGGTATTGGTTCCCACAAGTAAGGATGACGCCGTGGACCGGACACACCTATGTTGGAGAAAACAGAATTTATGCTTACCTGATAAATTACTTTCTCCAACGGTGTGTCCGGTCCACGGCCCGCCCTGGTTTTTTTAATCAGGTCTGATGAATTATTTTCTCTAACTACAGTCACCACGGTATCATATGGTTTCTCCTATGCATATTTCCTCCTGTACGTCGGTCGAATGACTGGGGTAGGCGGAGCCTAGGAGGGATCATGTGACCAGCTTTGCTGGGCTCTTTGCCATTTCCTGTTGGGGAAGAGAATATCCCACAAGTAAGGATGACGCCGTGGACCGGACACACCGTTGGAGAAAGTAATTTATCAGGTAAGCATAAATTCTGTTTTTCTGGTCCTAGGAAAGGTCAGAAAGCTTCTGCTATTTCCTTGGCTTCTTGATTGAAACTTTTGATTCATCAAGCTTATTTGGAATCGGGTCAAACCCCGCCTCAGAGAATTACAGCTCATTCTACTAGATCAGTCTCCACTTCGTGGGCTTTTAAGAATGAAGCTTCAGTTGATCAGATTTGCAAAGCAGCAACTTGGTCCTCTTTGCATACATTTACTAAATTCTACCATTTTGATGTATTTGCTTCTTCGGAAGCAGTTTTTGGTAGAAAAGTTCTTCAGGCAGCTGTTTCAGTTTGATTCTTCTGCTTTTGATTTAAGTTTTTTTTCATTCAAAGTGAAAATAACTTATTTTTTGGGTTGTGGATTATTTTTTCAGCGGAATATGGCTGTTTTTATTTTATTCCCTCCCTCTCTAGTGACTCTTGAGTGGAAGACTCCACATCTTGGGTATTGATATCCCATATGTCACTAGCTCATGGACTCTTGCCAATTACATGAAAGAAAACATAATTTATGTAAGAACATACCAGATAAATTCATTTCTTTCATATTGGCAAGAGTCCATGAGGCCCACCCTTTTTATGGTGGTTATGATTTTTTGTATAAAGCACAATTATTTCCAAATTTCCTTTGTTGATGCTTTCTACTCCTTTCTTTATCACCCCACTGCTTGGCTATTCGTTAAACTGAATTGTGGGTGTGGTGAGGGGTGTATTTATAGGCATTTTGAGGTTTGGGAAACTTTGCCCCTCCTGGTAGGATTGTATATCCCATATGTCACTAGCTCATGGACTCTTGCCAATATGAAAGAAATGAATTTATCCGGTAAGTTCTTACATAAATTATGTTTTGCCTGTATCTCCCCTTACTTTTTTATTATCCTGAGAGATTCCACTACTGTTACTCAATTTTATAGTCCCCATCTGGTTTTAGTTCAGCTATGCAAATTCTGACTATCTTACAAAAGATAACTTGTCTCCCCCCCCCCCCCCCCCCCAAAAGAACAAACAGAACGTTAAGGAAAAGCCTTACTTTGACACCAGTGTTAGGGGTTCTCTATGAAGGCAGCCAGCAGTTGGATTGAGAGTTGAGATCCTGACAACTTCCAGTTTTGTGAAAATAATATTATAACCACATTTTTAAAATCAGGTTTATTGTAAAAGCAGCTGTATGGATACAAATCAGTGGTAATCTGTTACATCTCATCAGATATGAGGAATATTTTCACTAGTTATATAGGGTTACAAACCTAGTTATGTATTGGCTAAGGCAGAGGAAGTTTTTTTGTCTTTCTTACAGTTCATGCACTCTCTTGTAGCTTCCTTTAAAAACAACTGCATCCATCTTTCTTGGAGACGGTAGTCCAGTTAATCCCTTCAGCTAATGCAAACTGACTCTCATCTGCAAAATAGTCCACACAAATATTGAAATGTATTAGACAGTTAAAATGATTGTAAATAATATAATAGGATAATTGATGAAATATTCTTGATTCCATAGCGAAATTGCAACTTTTAAGCAAGAGTTCTAACATTGTAAATATATGGAGTGATGTCCTTGTCTTACAGGTCCTCCAGATGCACCACTTGATGTCCAAGTTGAACTAGGTCCCACACCAGGGGTCTTGCTCATCAGCTGGTTGCCAGTGACAATTGATGCAGCAGGTACATCAAACGGTGTGCGAGTTACAGGCTATGCAGTGTATGCTGATGGACAGAAGGTAAGATGTGTTTTTTTTTTTGCCATCCAACAATAGTTGTTATGTATTTGGGTTATCAGTCACTACATATTTAGAGAATTTGAAGTGAATATGTTAGTTTTTAAGATAGTTTATTTGAAGAATTTGATTATCAAAGTAGAGTTTTTTGACTCCATGTGTTGCTGTGAAGATTTTGTTGCCTAGTGTGTCCTCTTGAAAGTGCCTTCAAAAATGTTCCCATAATAAACAATTACTATCTCCCATTTCCCAGTATCTCCCATTCTTAATCTTTACCTGCACAGGAGTGGATGAATAATTGAAGTGTTCCAGTTTTTTGTTTTTTCCTTGAAAAGGGTTTTTAGCCCATCATTCCCACTTGGATAGCACGATATGAAGAAAGGGGATATAGAGGGAGTAGTGAGGCTCAATATGTAATTCTCCTGCAGGAGTTGTTGTAAATAGCCTGCCAGAGGTTTTGTGAGTACTGGTCTTTTGCCTCCTTGTGTTTGGCATTGTAGTTGTACTCCTATGACCTATCCTTTGCTGTTTCACAAAGTACTGGTTAGGCTGTCTAGTGAAGGCAGAAATTCAGAAATTTTTTGTTAGCTTGGAAAATTAAAGGGACATAATACTCATATGCTAAATCACTTGAAACTGATGCAGTATAACTGTAAAAAGCTGACAGGAAAATATCACCTGAGCATCTCTATGTAAAAAAGGAAGATATTTTACCTAACAATCTCCTCAGCTCACCAGAGTAAGTTCTGTGTAAAAATTTATACATCAGCTGTTGCTCAGCTGCAGGTCAAAAAAATAAAAAATGATGAATTGAACAGCAGCCAATCAGCATCAGCAGTGCTGAGGTCATGAACTCTTTTTTTACTTGATCTCATGAGATTTCACTTAACTTTTATGAGATTTCATAGTAAACTTCCTTCAACTGAATAGGGAAATAAGATGAGAGTGCACAAGGCTCAATCCTTCGGCTGTCCTGGGACAGACATATTGATTTGTTGCTTAGAAGTCCTTTACAATGGGATGTGGCTACTGAGGAATTTTTGAGGTAAAATATCTTCCTTTTTTTACATAGAGTTGTTCAGGTGATATTTCCTAGTCAGCACTTTCAAGTGTTTAAACGTTTGGGTATTATGGCCCTTTAACTATTTTTAAACTTTGACCACTCTTGGTAATGCAGTGCAACTTAGTCTAGAAGCATTAGTTCCCTCTTCTCCTCAGTGGGCGTCAGGCTTTTTTTGGTACAGCAGCGTGGGTTTACAGCTCCAATTTCTGCAGAAGTTATCAGCGGGCAACGTGCTCTGGCTACATCGTTCACCAGGAGGGGGTATATTCTCTGCACACCAAGAGCGGGGCAATTAATTATATTATATTTTTTACTATAGTTGGACATTTTTGGACATTGTGTATTTGTCTCTAGTCCTTACTAAGTGCTATTAGCGGTCCAGCAATAGTCATTCTTTATTTCTGACTTTCAATACCCTGTTGTCAGGGTTTTTTCCCCTGATCTGTTTGCCATGTGCTGCTGGCAGCCATTTTACTCACCTCTCTTCCTGACTCTGGTGCATACTGTGTGATGCTGCTCATTTCCTGCACTTCCTTTAATGGCCAGACTGGTGTACATCATCCGTGTGAGACAGGATGCAGTCTCAGAATTGTGATGTCATCTCTTATTATTTAAAAGGCCTCTGTTCAGTATGCTTTGCCCTTACGTTGTCTCAGACCTGTTTGTGAGAGCTCCCGTGTATTACCTGGCTGTATGACGTCCCTCCTGGTTCCTGATCCCTGGCTTGTTCCTGACTCTGCTGTTCTCCTTGTTCCTGATTCCGGCTCGTCTGACTACTCTCTTTGGCTCCTGACTCGGCTCGTCTGACTACCAGTTCTGGGTTTGATTCCTGGCTTATTATGTGACTTGTGGACTTTTTATTATTTTTTGCTATTAATAAAGGTGTGATTATTTTTGCTCTTCTTGTCTCAGTCTGATTCCTGGCACCCTGACATTACGCAAGGGCCATGAATCCTGATGGTGCTAATAATCCACCTTTACCTGCCATAATTTCCAGGATGGATGAACAGGATCACCGTTTGGATCAATTTGCACTATCCCTGCAAACCCTGCTGACTCGCACTGCACATTTGGACCAAAGTGTCCCGCAAGTTATGGCTGCTCCTGTTTCCGCTGCTGCACCTAGTCCTACCAGGAGCATGTCCGGTTCTACACCTCTACCTCAGCGATATGGAGGCGATCCTAATCAGTGCAGAGGGTTTTTGAACCAGGTGGGCACTTACTTTGAGATGTTACCTCAGGTGTTTCCCTCTGACAGAGCTAAGGTGGGATTTCTCATCTCGTTATTCTCTGACACAGCTCTTGCCTGGGCTAATCCCTTGTGGGAGACTAATAAACCTGTGATTTCAAATTACCAAATTATTGAAATTTGTGGCCTCCTTTCGAAGGGTATTTGATGTTCCGGCTCGCTCCTCCTCTGCTGCTAAACGACTCATGTCCATTCAGCAAGGTACAAGATATGTTGCTCAGTATGCCATTGAGTTCCGTATGCTTGCCACAGAGGTAGGTTGGAACAATGAAGCCCTTGTTGCCGCCTTCTTTCATTGGCTCTCTGATGCGATTAAAGACGAAGTTGCTGCCAGATATTTACCAGAAGATCTCGAGGCATTGGTGTCTTTTTTTTATCCTAATTGACATCAGACTAAGGAATGCTTGCGGAAGCCTCCTGTTCTGTTGTCTCCTACGTGTTCGTTCCCACCCATGCCTCCCTCTCCTCCCATGCCTCCTGGTCCCGAGTCACCAGGTACTGCTGAGCCGATGCAGTTGGGATTCACGCGTCTCTCCGCGGCGGAGAGGGCCTTTAGGAGGAGGGAGGGACTCTGCCTCTGTTGTGGGTTACAGGGCCACCTTTTGAAGTCTTGTCCTACATGTCTGGGGCAGACCTAGGGTGGTTTATCCTCATCCCCAGAACCGCTAAAGGAGAAACCTTTTGGTCATGGTTGTCCTTTCCTGGGTGGACTCCTTCATAGTCACCCAGGCTCTTGTTGACTCCGGTGCTGCGGGCTTTTTCATTGACAGTGCTTTTGTATCAAAGCACTCCATTCCTGTTTTGCCTTGGTCCGTTCCGCTTGCTATTGAGGCCATTGATGGCAGGCCCCTTCAGCCCGCACTCGTTACTCACGAAACTGCTCTGTTATCCATGGCTGTTGGGGCTCTCCATTTTGAAATCCTCCAGTTCCAGGTGATAAACTCTCCGCATTTTCCGCTTATTCTGGGTTATCCCTGGCTCCAAAAGCACAATCCCAGTCTCGACTGGCGCAGGTCCGAAATTTTGTCATGGTCTCCACAATGTATTTCCACTTGTCTTCGGAAACCAGTTAAAGTCTTGTGCATGTCTTCGGTATCTCAATTGTCAGAGGTGTACCGAAAGTTCCTAGACGTTTTTGACAAGGTGCGTGCCAGTACGTTGTCTCCTCACCGGTCTTACGATTGTGCCATAGACCTGCAACCCGGAGCCATTCCTCCTCGGGGCCGGTTTTACCCTCTGTCTGTTGTGGAAAATTGTGCTATGTAGGTACTCATACTCATGTTGCCGATTCTCTGTCGCGGGGGATCATCTGCAAATCCTGCTCTCCTGCAGGGGCTGGCTTCTTCTTTGTGAAGAAAAAAGGTGGCGAGTTAAGACCATGCATCGATTATAGGGGTCTTAATCATCTTACCATTAAGAATACTTACCCTATTCCGCTCATTATGGAACTCTTTGACCGCCTCAATGGAGCTACGGTCTTTACTAAACTTAATTTGAGAGGAGCGTACAATCTCATTAGGATCAAGGAGGGCCACGAATGGAAAACAGCATTTAACACCAGGAGCGGGCATTATGAGTATCTGGTAATGCCCTTTGGCCTGTAATTCCATGTAATGCTCCTGCTGTTTTCCATGAATTTATTAATGATGTCCTATGAGATATGTTGCAACAGTGTGTTGTGGTATACTTAGACGACATCCTCATACACTCACCCACACTTGGGCTCATTGTTCACGGGTTTTTCAGAGACTACGTGAGAACGGCCTGTTTTGTAAATTCGATAAATGTGAGTTCCATCAGACTCAAGTAACCTTCCTAGGTTATGTTATCTCGGTTGCAGGGTTCTCCATGGATCCTGACAAGTTATCTGCAGTTTTGCAGTGGCCTCGCCCAGTTGGTCTTCGGTCTATTCAATGTTTTTTGGGGTTCGCCAATTACTATAGAAAGTTTATTAAAAACTTTTCTTCCTTGGTCAAACCTATCACAGACATGACCCGTAAAGAGAATGACCACTCCATTGGTCACCTACTGCCATTAAGGCCTTTGATAGTCTTAAGACTGCCTTTGCTGCCGCTCCAGTTCTGGCTCATCCTAACCCTGTCCTGCCTTTCGTTCCTGAGGTTGATGCGTCTGAGACTGGAGTAGGTGCCCTCTTGTCTCAACGTCCTACGCCTGACGGTTCCTTACATCCGTGTGGTTTATTCTCTAAGAAATTGTCTCCAGCGGAGTGCAATTATGAAATTGGCGACAGGGAATTACTGGCCATCATTTTGGCACTCAAGGAATGGAGGCATATTCTCGAGGGTACTAGCGTGCCAGTGCTCATTCTTACTGACCACAAGAATTTAACTTATCTATCTGAAGCAAAACGTTTGTCGCCCCGACAGGCCAAATAGGCGCTATTTTTGTCTTGGTTTAATTATGTGGTTTCCTACCTGCCTGGTAGTAAGAATGTTAGGGCTGATGCCCTCTCTCGACAATTTTCGCCTCTGTCCAAGTAGGAGTCTGTACCTACTCCAGTTATACCTCCTGACCATATTTTTGCTACCATACGTACTAATTTGTCTTCTCCCTTGGGGGAGGAGATCCTCGCTGCACAAACCATTGCACCTCATGAGAAACCTAGTGGCAAGTGTTTTGTTCCTGAGAATCTTTGAACTAAACTTTTTTACACACTTACCTCTATCCTAAAGCCGCAGGTCACCCAGGCAAGAATCAAATGATTTGGTCTGTCACTCGACAATTCTGGTGGCCAGCTCTTCGTTCTGATGTTGCTGCATATCTTGCCTCCTGCTCAGTTTGTGCACAGAATAAGACTCTTCGACGTCTTCCTGTGGGTCTTCTTCAACTTATTGCTAATGGTCAGCGTCCTTGGACACATCTTTACATGGACTTCATTGTCGAGCTCCCTGTTTCCAATGGCAATACTGTTATCCTTATGGTGGTTGACCGTTTTTCTAAAATGTCACATTGCATTTCCTTGAAGAAGTTGCCTACCGCTCAGGAGCTTGCTTCAATTTTTGCCCGGGAGGTCTTCCGTTTACATGGGTTACCCAAGGAGATAGTGTCGGACCGGGGTAGCCAGTTTGTCTCCAGATTTTGGCGTTCCTTTTGTGCTCAAATGGGGATCCAGCTTTCCTTCTCCTCTGCATATCACCCTCAATCCAATGGGGCTGTGGAACGGTCTAATCAAACTCTGGAACAGTTCCTCCGTTGCTATGTCTCAGATCACCACAATAATTGGTCTGAACTGTTACCTTGGGCAGAGTTTGCTCGTAATAGTGCTATTAATGCTTCCTCCAAGTTATCCCCGTTCATGGCAAATTATGGGTTTCAGCCATCCATGTTGCCCGATTCGTTCATGTCCTTCATCGTTCTATGCAGCGCCAAAAGTTCCAGGCTGGTTTTGATTCCTGGCTTGTTATGTGACTTGTGGACTTTTTATAATTTTTTGCTATTAATAAAGGTGTGGTTATTTTTGCACTTCTTGTCTCATTCTGATTCCTGACACCCTGACACCTGTACATACATTATATTTAATTTTCTGTGTAAATCTGTCTGTGTCAGCATAATATTTGCTTCAGTGATTATTTTTATTTTGTAAGTTTATTTACTTGTGTACCAATGGATCATACTGGAACTATCCCTTTTAGCAATGCAGACTCATTAGAAGGGAGGTCACATATTTGTATGTCCTTAAGTGTGTGCTGTGAAAGCTGACTACTGTTTGTCTTCCAGCACAACTTTGCAGTTCCTGTTTATATTCTGTTTTACTTTCTCACAATTCTACACCTACCATTTCAACTAGGGTGTTTTGTCCTTCATCAGTGGGGTACCCTATTGGGGGATCCACTCATTTCTTTCAAGCCTCCTTACCTACCACTTGGAGAAGGCAAAGATTCCCCAACCCCAATAGCTCTGTATAACCCCTCACACATACCCTAAGTCTTTTCTTTGCCTCTGCTGGAGGTGGTTGAAGAATGAAGATGTGCATAATTTTTTTCAGAGATAGGGGTTTTTAGTTTATTTTGAGGCCCAGTTTCCCCTCAGTGTGTAGTGCTTGTCAGGGGGATGTATTTGGGGTAAAGTTTGATTCTTTTATTCACCTCATGGGAATTACTTTATAAACGTTCTATAATCGGTCGAAGGACTTGTCTGTGGCCTCTCTTTATGGATCTAATTTTCAAAAGTCAGATTAAAGAGACACTGAACCCAATTTTTTTCTTTCATTATTCAGATAGAGCATGCAATTTTAAACAACTTTCTAATTTACTCCTGTTAATTTTTCTTCATTCTCTTGCTATCTTTATTTGAAAAGCAAGAATGTAAGTTTAGAAGCCGGCTCATTTTTGGTTCACAACCGGGGTTGTGATTGCTGATTGGACAGCACCAATAAACAATTGCTGTCCAGTGTCCTAAACCAAAAATTGTCTGGCTCCTTAGCTTAGATGCCTTCTTTTTCAAATAAAGATAGCAAGAGAACAAAGAAAAATTGATAATAGGAGTAAATTAGAAAGTTGCTTAAAATTGCATGCTCTATTTGAATCATGAAAGAAAAAAATGTGGGTTTAGTAACCCTTTAAGGTAAATCATCATGGAAAACTAACCCAGTTTGGAGCAAATCAAAATAAGGGAAGACGTCAGCATTAAGGTACGGCCCCCGATCCAGATTCTCTTCTGGTAGGGGGCAGATTGAGCCATTTTCTGTGGGTCTGGTCACAGTCTGTTCAGATTTTTTGGGTTCTCAACGTAGTATCTCAAGGTTTTCGGATAGTCTTTCAATCAAGACCTCCTTGTTGAAGGTTTCTTCTGTCACACATTCTGAAAGATCCACAGAAAGCAAAGACTTTTTTAATATGTTCAGGATTTATGGGGGTGAGTGTTTCCATTCCAAAATCTCAATAGGCTCAGGGGTTTTATTCAAACCAAAGAAGGAGACAATTATAAGTCAAGGATCATCATGCGCATCAAAGCGGTTAGAAGTACCTTTGTTCAAAATAGAAACTATAAGGATTATTCTTCCCTTAATTTCAACAAGCTTTCTTAGGGGTGATTATAGATTCTGCTTCCATGAGGCTTTATCTCACAGTCCAATGCAAGAATAAGTTAGAAGTTGCTTGTCTAGAGCTTCAGGCAAGGCCTTATCCTTCAGTAAATTTGTGTATGGAAGTGATAGGCTTGATGGTAGCAGCTTCAGATGTAATTTCCTTTGCTCGCTATTTGCACTAAGCATGAAGTGGAGATTACACTCACCTATCACAAATAATGAATTTAGCTGTAGCAGTCAGGCATTCCCTATTGTGGGGGATTTCAGATCAGAATATTTGTCATGGAATGCCGTTCTACGTCCATTTTGAACAATAATTACCACTGACGCAAATCTTGGTTTGCGGGTATTGTGGGATCTCTGAGGGGATTTGGCTACCTCAAGAGGGAAGGTTGGCCATAATATATGGAAGATGTATTTTTCTTGGTGTGAAGAGATTTCCCGTTGGTTCTCCTTCAGAATTACTAGAATTCTGCAGTTTCTGCAGGATAGTTCAGAAAAAAGGTTTGTTAGCAAGTTCTTTAAAAGGTCAAATATCAGCTCTTTCAGTTTTGTTCCATAGGAAGAGATCGCTATGTTACCAGATGTACAGGCTTTTGTTCAGAATAAGACCTGTTATAAAGCCAAATTCTCCCCCATGGAGTTTAAATTTGGTTTTGAGTGTGCTACAAGCTCCTCCTTTGGAGCCCATGCACAAATTAGACATTTAGTTGTTGTCTTGACAGGTGTTCTTTTTTTAGACATTTCTTCAACTAGGAAAGATTCTGAAATATCTGCTTGAGTTTTTGATTTGCTTTGGTTTTCAAGGAGATTTGAAATTCAAGACTATTTCACATAACTTAACAGTTTTTTACTCTGCATAAAGCCTGTTTTCTATGCTCTAGATATATTGCATAAGTAATTTGGGCATCTTAATAAATTGTTCATTTGTAAAGAGCTGCCAAATTCCATTGCACTTGTACATGAAAAGAGGCACACAAACTAATACAAGAGGAAGAGAGCTTGCAACCTACAAAAAAATAATGCTTCTAGTGAATTCAAATACCATATGCAACAAAAAGGACCATTCTAATGCAAAAATACATTTGATTTGTTAAATTATGTATGTCTTAGTGAGCATAGATAACTATGAACCATAAAGTCCTCCTCCATCATATCCAGTGAGCCAATCAGGAACAGCAGTCTCACGATCCTGCTTGTCACTGGCTTATCAGGAGTTGCAAGACTTGCAGCTCTGGAGTGCAACTTTATCTATGCATTTAAACCTTTTGCAGATAGGTTTAGCTAATGTCTAACAAATAAAAGCATGTTTTGTTTTGTTTTTTGCATTAGAATGTCCCTTTAATGCAAAATGATAAAGGACAATTCTCATATTACATGCTCTGATTCGTTAGAGCATGTCATTTTAACACTAGCAATCTTGTGTCTAACACCCCCAGTGGGTTTAAACATAAAACGTACTGCTCAGGAGCCACAGAGAACTGCTGGTACCAAGCATAAACTGTGGTTGTTACGTAAAAAGAGAAGTATGTGAAATAACATGACACAAAAGGTAAATACTACCAAGGACAATTAATTGTTAGTTTCATGATGACCAAAAACATTTGCTCATTTCTGAGACTAAATACATTGTTTCTCAAAGTTTAAAATTATGCAGTGACATTTTTTTTTTTCTCAATGAAAAGACTGGTATATACAGAGTATCAAATGCCAATATATTGAGGGACAGAAGTCAATGGCTAGGGCTGATATTGCATCTCATTGATATGGAACATTATGTTACAGGATTATCCTCCATTTGAAACATTTAGGAAAGTTTTTGACTAACCATTTATAAAGCCGCCATTCTTTTGTTGATTTTGTGTCTCTTATTCAATTTACTTCTTTATCCTGGTATCCTTAGTTAAAACTGCTCCTTTCCATAACAGTATACTAAATCGGCTGCCCAAGTGTCGTAAGCACTATATGCCAACATTGTTTGTAACAATCCTAAACATCCCAGAGACATATTTTCTGATCAGCATTCTTCCTTAGGCAAATATCAGCCTTTCACAATCCATGTTCACAGAATCAGTAAGCAATTTTAGGGAGACGCCTGCTGATTCATAGAGAAGAATGCAATTTTCACTTGTATTTTTAGGGGAAATTTCTCCTGAACTGGAAAAGTTGCACTTAATGTGTCACTAAACATATAATACATAGTTGTGTGTAATTTGTAATAGTATATAATATGCATTATGGTTTTAATCAAATAGTTATGTAGATTTGGTTTTAGACCTTACATTTCTGGATCACTTCTGGATCTGTTAGCTGGCAATCCACAAGGCCCCACAAACTTGAAGGAAATCTTAGCATTTAGCAGTCCAGCCCATGCGAAGGCTGCTCCCCACCCTTTTCTTTTACAAAGATATGACGAGTCCACGGATTTCATCCTTACTTGTGGGATATTAACCTCCTGCTAACAGGAAGTGGCAAAGAGCATCACAGCAGAGCTGTATATATAGCCCCTCCCTTCCCCTCCACCCTCAGTCATTCTCTTTGCCTGTGTTATACTAGGAAGAGGTAAAGTGAGGTGCTAGTTTTATTTTCTTCAATCAAGAAGTTTTTTATTTTTAAATGGTACCAGTGAGTACTATTTTCCTCAGGGGGTTATGGAAGAAGATTTCTGCCCTGAGGTTGATGATCTTAGCAGTTGTAACTAAGATCCACGCTGGTTCCCACAAGACTTCTGAAGGTAACACATGAGACATCTTCAGTGTGGAGACCGGTTTCATGCTACAAGCAGCATTAAGGTATGTGCAGCCTTTTATTTCTGAAGAGAATTGATATATCAGAACTGGCTGGCATTTATTTCCCTATATGGGAATGGGGTAAGCAGTAGACCTGTTTCACAGAAGGGTGTTACTGGAGTCCCTTGTTATTATTTTTTATTTCTGACATAAGGGCATGATATGACACTCTGTGAGAGGCATAAGGACTTTTAATCATTAAGCTGTTAAACAACTTTATTTTTTATATGTCCAGCATGACTTGCTGGGATGTGTTTGGGGTGTGTTTTGATAAACCGCTTCCCATGCGGTTGTGTTTGGGCCTACTCCAACTTCAGCCATAGGGGGCGGGGCTTGTCTTCGAGAGCTCAGATGCGCACTTCCTTCTGACAGAGGAGCAGCAAGCAGTAACTCCGGTTGCACCTGGACAGTAGTCTTTGGCCTGGAGTGATGGCTATTCATTACGAAGTACCCTGGGGGCAGGTAGGCGCCACAGCAGTGCTGTGGCGAAGTGCAGAGGGTGTTTTTGTGCAAACTGTTATATTTCTTATCTTTCTCATAGGGTGCAATAATTTTTGGGTATACCAATTAGTTTTAGTGAACGTTATTTAAGCAGTTTTGGAAAAATAGTTCACTTTTTCTTTTTTAAAGGCACAGTACACGTTTTTCAAAGTTTTATTTAAAACAATAAATAAAGTGTTTAAACGACTTTTTGTGACTATTATTAGTCTGTTTAACATGTCTGACATTGAGGATTCTCATTGTTCTATGTGTTTAGAAGCTATTGTTGAACCCCCTCTTATATTGTGTACCTCTTGTACCGAAAGGGTCTTACATTGTAAAGACCATATTTTAGGTCAAGATAGTGTGCCTAAGGATGATTCTCAATCTGAAGAGAATCAGGTTATGCCATCCAATTCTCCCCAAGTGTCACAACCTTTAACGCCCACACAAGCGACGCCAAGTACCTCTAGTGCGTCTAATTCCTTTACTCTGCAAGAGATGGCTGCAGTTATGTCAACTACCCTTACAGAGGTATTATGTAAATTACCAGTCTTGCAGGGTAAACGCAGTAGGTCAGGTATTAATGTAAATACTGAATCCTCTGATACTTTATTAGCTATTTCTGATGTACCCTCACAGTGTTCTGAGTTGGGGGTCAGGGAATTGCTGTCTGAGGGAGAAATTTCAGACTCAGGGAATGTGTTACCTCAGACAGATTCGGACGTTATGTCCTTTAAATTTAAGCTTGAACGCCTCCGTCTGTTGCTTCGGGAAGTCTTAGCGACTCTAAATGATTGTGATCCTATTATGATACCACCAGAGAAATTGTGTAAAATGGACAAATATTTAGAAGTGCCTACTTATACTGATGTTTTTCCGGTTCCTAAAAGAATTTAGGAAATTATTAAGAAGGAATGGGATAGACCAGGTATACCATTGTCTCCCCCTCCTACTTTTAAGAAAATGTTTCCCATATCAGACACCATTCGGGACTTGTGGCAAACGGTCCCTAAGGTGGAGGGAGCTATATCTACCTTGGCTAAGCGTACAACTATACCCATTGTGAACAGTTGTGCTTTCAAAGACCATATGGATAAAAAATTAGAGGGTCTCCTAAATAAATTGTTTATTAATCAGGGTTTTCTTTTACAACCTACTGCTTGCATTGTTCCAGTAACTACTGCAGCAGCTTTTTGGTTTGAAGCTCTGAAAGAGTCCCTGAAGGTTGAGACTCCGTTAGATGACATTTTGGATAGAATTAAGGCTCTCAAGTTAGCTAATTCTTTTATTACTGATGTCGCTTTTCAAATTGCTAAATTAGCGGCGAAAAATGCAGGATTTGCTATTTTAGAGCGTTGTGGCTCAAATCTTGGTCTGATGATGTGTCATCAAAACATAAGCTTTTAGCTATTCCCTTTAAAGGTAAGACCCTTTTTGGGCCAGAATTGAAGGAAATAATTTCTGACATTACAGGAGGTAAAGGCCATGCCCTACCTCAGGATAAGTCTGTTAAGATGAGGGGTAAACAGAATAATTTTCGTTCCTTTCGGAATTTTAAGGGAGGACCTTCTACTTCCTCTTCCTCCACAAAGCAGGAAGGGAATTTTACCCAATCTAAGTCAGTCAGGAGACCCAACCAAAATTGGAATAAAGGTAAACAATCTAAGAAGCCCGCTGCTGCTACTAAGACAGCATGAAGGGGTGGCCCCCGATCCGGAACCGGATCTAGTAGGGGGCAGACTTTCTTTCTTTGCCCATGCTTGGGCAAGAGATGTTCAGGACCCCTGGGCACTAGAAATAGTGACTCACGGTTATCAGTTGGATTTCAAGGATTTTCTCCCAAAAGGGAGGTTTCATCTTTCAAGATTTTATGCAGACCAGATAAAAAGAGAGGCGTTCTTACGCTGTGTAAAAGACCTTGTTACCATGGGAGTAATTTGTCCAGTTCCAAAATCAGAACAAGGACAGGGTTTTTACTCAAATCTATTTGTGGTTCCCAAAAAAGAGGGTACTTTCAAACCCATCTTAGACCTCAAGTGTCTAAACAAATTTCTCAGAGTCCCATCGTTCAAGATGGAGACTATACGAACAATTTTACCAATGATCCAGGAGGGTCAATATATGACTACCGTGGACTTGAAGGATGCTTACCTTTATATTCCTATTGGCGGTTCTCAGACCGCAAGGCATAGCAGTGGTGCCTTATCTGGACGATATTCTAATTCAGGCATCAACTTATCAACTGACAAAATCTCACACGGACATAGTGCTGTCTTTCCTGAGAACTCACGGTTGGAAGGTGAACATAGAGAAGAGTTCACTTGTTCCACAGACAAGGGTTCCTTTCTTGGGAACTCTGATAGACTCGGTAGCCATGAAAATATTTCTGACAGAGGTCAGAAAATCAAAGATTCTAAATATTTGCAGAGAACTTCAGTCCATTCTTCGGCCATCAGTGGCTCAGTGTATGGAGGTAATTGGATTAAAGGTAGCGGCAATGGACATCGTTCTGTTTGCTCGCTTTCATCTAAGACTACTGCAACTGTGCATGCTCGGACAGTGGAATGGGGATTATGCGGATTTATCTCCTCAGATAAATCTGGATCAAGAGACCAGAAACTCTCTTCTTTGGTGGTTGTCGCCAGATCATCTGTCCCAGGGGACTTGTTTCCGCAGACCCTCGTGGGTGATAGTGACAACGGATGCCAGCCTTCTGGGCTGGGGTGCAGTTTGGAACTCTCTGAAGGCTCAGGGTGTTTGGACTCAGGTGGAGTCTCTGCTTCCAATCAATATTCTGAAACTGAGAGCAATATTCAATGCGCTTCAGGCGTGGCATCAGTTGGCTTCGTCCAAATTCACCAGATTCCAGTCGGACATCACCACGACTGTGGCATATATCAATCATCAGGGGGGGAACAAGGAGTTCCTTAGCGATGATAGAAGTATCCAAGATAATCCGTTGGGCGGAGGCCCACTCGTCATCTGTCAGCGATCTACATCCCAGGAGTAGAGAACTGGGAAGCGGATTTTCTAAGTCGACAAACTTTTCATCCGGGGGAGTGGGAATCTCACCCGGAGGTATTTGCCTCATTGATTCTCAGATGGGGCAGACCGGAATTGGATCTGATGGCATCTCGACAGAATGCCAAGCTTCCAAGATACGTATCCCGGTCAAGGGATCCTCAGGCCGAACTGATAGATGCCTTGGCAGTGCCTTGGTTGTTCAGCCTAGCTTATGTGTTTCCACCGTTTCCTCTCCTCCCACGCGTGATTGCTGAAATCATACAGGAGAGAGCTCCATTGATCCTGATAGCGCCTGCGTGGCCACGCAGGATTTGGTTTGCGGATCTAGTGGACATGTCCTCTCTGCCACCGTGGAAACTTCCATTGAGACAGGACCTTCTCATTCAAGGTCCTTTTCAACATCCAAATCTAATTTCTCCTGTTAAGTGTAGTCAGTCCACGGGTCATCCATTACTTATGGAATATATCTCTTCCTAACAGGAAACTGCAAGAGAATTACCCAGCAGAGCTGCTATATAGCTCCTCCCCTCACATATCATACTCAGTCATTCTCTTGCAGCCTAACTAAAAAGGAAGCTGTGAGAGATCTGTGGTGTTTTTTAACTTAGTTTATTTCTACAATCAAAAGTTTGTTATTTTTAAATGGCACCGGAGTGTGCTGTTTATTCTCAGGCAGCATTAGAAGAAGAATCTGCCTGGGTTTTTTTCTATGGTCTTAGCAGACGTAACTAAGATCCACTGGCTCTTTCTCATCTGAGGAGTGAGGTAACTTCAGAGAAGGGGAATAGCATGCAGGGCTCCCCTGCAACAAATGAGGTATGTGCAGTAATTTATTTTCTGAGGAATGGAATTGACTGAGAAAATACTGCTGATACCATTGTAAAGTAAGTTCAGCCTTAAATGCAGTGATAGCGACTGGTATCAGGCTGATGTGTGTGTGTGTGTGTGTACACTGAATGTATTTTTCTAAGGAATGGAATTGACTCTGAAAATACTGTTAATACTGAAATAATGTATGAGCCTTAACTGCAGTAAAAACGACTGGTAGCAGGCTTATTAATAATAATACATAACTTTCAAATGTATGTTTAAAACGTTTACTGGCTTGTTAATCGTTTTTGTGAGGTACTTGGTGATAAAACTTATTAGGGCATGATTTTTACCACATGGCCATTTTTGTTTTCTGCATAGAAACAGTTTCTGAGCTTCCCCACTGTTGTAATATGAGTGGGAGGGGCCTGTTTTAGCGCTTTTTTTGCGCAGTAAAAATTCAGTCACAATCTGTCTACTTCATCCTCCATGATCCAGGTCGTCTCTAGAGAGCTCAGGGGTCTTCAAAATCCATTTTGAGGGAGGTAATCAGGCACAGCAGTCCTGTGACAGTGTATTTGACTGTGAGAAAAACGTTAATTATATAATTGTTATCCGTTTTTGGGTACTAAGGGGTTAATCATCCATTTGCTGGTGGGTGCAATCCTTTGCTAACTTAATACATTTACTGTGAAAATTTGGTTGCTATAACTATTTTGGTCATTGTTATTTCAACTGTGTCAGTTTTTCTGTGCTTCTTAAAGGCACAGTAACGTTTTTTATATTGCTTGTAAATTAATTTTGAAAAGTATTTCCAAGTTTGCTAGTTTCATTGCTAGTTTGTTTAAACATGTCTGACTCAGATGAATCTCTTTGTTCACTATGTTAAAAGGCCAATGTGGAGCCCAATAGAAATTTGTGTACTAATTGCATTGATGCTACTTTAAATAAAAGTCAATCTTTACATGTAAAGAAATTATCACCAGACGACGAGGGGGAAGTTATGCCGACTAACTCTCCTCACGTGTCAGTACCTTCGCCTCCCGCTCAGGAGGTGCGTGATTTTGTGGCGCCAAGTACATCAGGGAGGCCCTTACAAATCACTTTGCAAGACATGGCTACTGTTATGACAGAAGTATTATCTAATTTGCCAGAATTAAGAGGCAAGCGCGATAGTTCTGGGTTAAGGATAGAGCACGCGGATGAGATGAGAGCCATGTCAGATACTGCGTCACAGTTTGCAGAACGTGAGGACGGAGAGCTTCATTCTGTGGGTGACGGATCTGATCCAGGGAGACTGGATTCAGAGATTTCCAATTTTAAATTTAAGCTAGAGAACCTCCGCACATTGCTAGGGGAGGTATTAGCGGCTCTGAATGATTGTAACACGGTTGCAATTCCAGAGAAATTATGTAGGTTGGATAGATACTATGCGGTACCGGTGTGTACTGACGTATTTCCTATACCAAAAAGGCTTACAGAGATTATTAGCAAGGAGTGGGATAGACCGGGTGTGCCTTTTACCCCTCCTCCCATATTTAGGAAAATGTTTCCTATTGACGCCACCACACGAGACTTATGGCAGACGGTCCCTAAGGTGGAGGGAGCAGTTTCTACTTTAGCTAAGCGTACCACTATCCCGGTGGAGGATAGTTGTGCCTTTTCAGATCCAATGGATAAAAAATTAGAGGGTTACCTTAAGAAAATGTTTGTTCAACAAGGTTTTATTTTACAGCCCCTCGCATGCATTGCGCCTGTCACTGCTGCGGCAGCATTCTGGTTTGAGTCTCTGGAAGAGGCCATTCGCTCAGCTCCATTGGATGAAATAATCAACAAGCTTAAGACACTTAAGCTAGCTAACGCATTTGTTTCTGATGCCGTTGTGCATTTAACCAAACTTACGGCTAAGGACTCCGGATTCACCATCCAAGCGCGCAGAGCGCTATGGCTTAAATCCTGGTCAGCTGACGTGACTTCTAAATCTAAATTGCTTAATATACCTTTCAAAGGGCAGACCTTATTCGGGCCCGGCTTGAAAGAAATTATTGCTGACATTACGGGAGGTAAGGGCCATGCTCTACCTCAGGACAGGGCCAAATCAAAGGCCAAACAGTCTAATTTCCGTGCCTTTCGTAACTTCAAGGCAGGAGCAGCATCAACTTGTTGCTCGTTACAGACAGGGCTGGAAAGTTAACCAGTCCTGGAACAGGGGCAAGCAGGCCATGAAACCTGCTGCTGCCCCCAAAACAGCATGAAGAGAGGGCCCCCTATCCGGAAACGGATCTAGTGGGGGGCAGACTTTCTCTCTTCGCCCAGGCTTGGGCAAGAGATGTCCAGGATCCCTGGGCGTTGGAGATCATATCTCAGGGATATCTCCTGGACTTCAAAACTTCTCCTCCACGGGGGAGATTTCATCTTTCAAGGTTATCAGCAAACCAAATAAAGAAAGAGGCGTTTCTACGCTGTGTACAAGACCTCTTACTAATGGGGGTAATCCACCCAGTTCCGCGGACGGAACACGGGCAGGGATTCTATTCAAACCTATTTGTGGTTCCCAAGAAAGAGGGAACCTTCAGGCCAATCTTGGACTTAAAAATCCTAAACAAATTTCTAAGAGTTCCATCATTCAAAATGGAAACTATTCGAACCATCCTTCCCATGATCCAAGAGGGTCAGTACATGACCACAGTGGATCTAAAGGATGCCTACCTTCACATACCGATTCACAAGGACCATTACCGGTATCTGAGATTTGCCTTCCTAGACAGGCATTACCAGTTTGTAGCTCTTCCCTTCGGATTAGCTACGGCTCCAAGAATCTTTACAAAAATTCTAGGATCACTTCTGGCGGTACTAAGACCGCGAGGCATAGCGGTGACTCCGTACCTAGACGACATTCTGATACAAGCGTCAAGTTTTCAAACTGCCAAGTCTCATACAGAGATAGTTCTGGCATTTCTGAGTTCTCTATTACCACTTACAAGAGTTCCCTTTCTAGGGACTCTTATAGATTCTGTAGAGATGAAAATTTACCTGACAGAGGCCAGGTTATTAAAACTTCTAAATGCTTGCCGTGTCCTTCACTCCATTCCACACCCGTCAGTAGCTCAGTGCATGGAAGTAATCGGCTTAATGGTAGCGGCAATGGACATAGTACCATTTGCGCGCCTGCATCTCAGACCGCTGCAATTGTGCATGCTAAGTCAGTGGAACGGGGATTACTCAGATTTGTCCCCCCTACTAAATCTGGATCAAGAGACCAGAGATTCTCTTCTATGGTGGCTTTCTCGGCCACATCTGTCCAAGGGGATGACCTTTCGCAGGCCAGATTGGACGATTGTAACAACAGACGCCAGCCTTCTAGGCTGGGGAGCAGTCTGGAATTCCCTGAAAGCTCAGGGATTATGGACTCAGGAGGAGAAACTCCTCCCAATAAATATTCTGGAGTTAAGAGCAATATTCAATGCTCTCCTAGCTTGGCCTCAGTTAGCAACTCTGAGGTTCATCAGATTTCAGTCGGACAACATCACGACTGTGGCTTACATCAACCATCAAGGGGGAACCAGAAGTTCCCTAGCGATGTTGGAAGTCTGAAAGATAATTCGCTGGGCAGAGTCTCACTCTTGCCACCTGTCAGCGATCTACATCCCAGGCGTGGAGAACTGGGAGGAGGATTTTCTAAGTCGCCAGACTTTTCATCCGGGGGAGTGGGAGCTTCATCCGGAGGTCTTTGCTCAACTGATTCGTCGTTGGGGCAAACCAGATCTGGATCTCATGGCGTCTCGTCAGAACGCCAAGCTTCCTTGTTACGGATCCAGGTCCAGGGACCCGGGAGCGGTGCTGATAGATGCTCTGACAGCCCCTTGGGTCTTCAACATGGCTTATGTGTTTCCACCATTCCCGATGCTTCCTCGTTTGATTGCCAAGATCAAACAGGAGAGAGCTTCGGTGATTCTGATAGCGCCTGCGTGGCCACGCAGGACCTGGTATGCAGACCTAGTGGACATGTCATCCTGTCCACCGTGGTCTCTGCCTCTGAGACAGGACCTTCTAATTCAGGGTCCTTTCAAACATCCAAATCTAATTTCTCTGAGGCTGACTGCATGGAGATTGAACGCTTGATTCTATCAAAGCGTGGCTTCTCGGAGTCGGTTATTGATACCTTAATACAGGCTAGGAAGCCTGTTACCAGAAAAATTTACCATAAGATATGGCGTAAATATTTACATTGGTGCGAATCCAAGAGTTACTCATGGAGTAAGGTTAGGATTCCTAGGATATTGTCCTTTCTACAAGAGGGTTTAGAAAAGGGCTTATCTACTAGTTCGTTAAAGGGACAGATTTCTGCTCTGTCTATTCTTCTACACAAACGTCTGGCTGAAGTTCCAGACGTTCAGGCTTTCTGTCAGGCTTTAACTAGGATTAAGCCTGTGTTTAAGTCTGTTGCTCCGCCGTGGAGCTTAAACTTAGTTCTTAATGTTCTTCAAGGCGTTCCATTTGAACCCCTTCATTCCATTGATATCAAGCTGTTATCTTGGAAAGTTCTGTTTTTGATGGCTATTTCCTCGGCTGGAAGAGTCTCTGAGTTATCTGCCTTACATTGTGATTCTCCTTATCTGATTTTTCATTCAGACAAGGTAGTCCTGCGTACTAAACCTGGGTTCTTACCTAAGGTAGTTACTAACAGGAATATCAATCAAGAGATTGTTGTTCCATCATTGTGTCCTAACCCTTCTTCAAAAAAGGAACGACTTTTGCATAATCTGGACGTAGTCCGTGCCCTGAAATTCTATTTGCAGGCAACTAGGATTTTCGTCAAACTTCTTCCCTGTTTGTCGTTTACTCTGGACAGAGGAGAGGTCAAAAGGCTTCAGCTACCTCTCTCTCTTTTTGGCTTCGTAGCATAATACGCTTAGCCTATGAGACTGCTGGACAGCAGCCTCCTGAAAGGATTACAGCTCATTCTACTAGAGCTGTGGCTTCCACCTGGGCCTTTAAAAATGAGGCCTCTGTTGAACAGATTTGCAAGGCTGCGACTTGGTCTTCGCTTCACACTTTTTCAAAATTTTACAAATTTGACACTTTTGCTTCGTCGGAGGCTATTTTTGGGAGAAAGGTACTTCAGGCAGTGGTTCCTTCTGTTTAATGTTCCTGCCTTGTCCCTCCCTTCATCCGTGTACTTTAGCTTTGGTATTGGTATTCCATAAGTAATGGATGACCCGTGGACTGACTACACTTAACAGGAGAAAACATAATTTATGCTTACCTGATAAATTCCTTTCTCCTGTAGTGTAGTCAGTCCACGGCCCGCCCTGTTTTTACGGCAGGTCTAAATTTTAATTAAACTCCAGTCACCACTGTACCCTGTGGTTTCTCCTTTCTCTTCTGCTTTAGTCGAATGACTGAGTATGATATGTGAGGGGAGGAGCTATATAGCAGCTCTGCTGGGTAATTCTCTTGCAGTTTCCTGTTAGGAAGAGATATATTCCATAAGTAATGGATGACCCGTGGACTGACTACACTACAGGAGAAAGGAATTTATCAGGTAAGCATAAATTATGTTTTCTCTGCAGCTGACTGCGTGGAGATTGAACGCTTGATTTTATCGAAGCAAGGATTCTCTGATTTGGTCAGCAATACTTTGATACAGGCTAGAAAGCCTGTCACTAGAAAAATCTATCATAATATATGGCGTAAATATCTTTATTGGTGTGAATCCAATGGTTACTCATGGAGTAAAGTTAGGATTCCTATGATTCTGTCTTTTCTCCAAGAAGGATTGGAGAAAGGGTTATCAGCAAGTTCCTTAAAGGGACAAATTTCAGCTTTGTCAATTCTGTTTCACAAACGTTTGGCAAATGTGCCAGATGTTCAGTCTTTTTGTCAGGCTCTATCTAGAATTAAGTCTGTATTTAGAACCATTACTCCTCCCTGGAGTTTGAATTTAGTTCTTCGAGTTCTTCAAGGGGTTCCGTTTGAACCCATGCATTCCATAGATATCAAATTGTTATCTTGGAAAGTTCTGTTTTTAGTTGCTATTTCTTCTGCTCGAAGAGTTTCTGAGCTTTCAGCGCTATAGTGTGATTCTCCTTATCTCATTTTTCATTCTGATAAGGTGGTGTTACGTTCCAAACCTGGATTCCTTCCTAAGGTTGTTTCAAATAAGAATATTATTCAGGAAATTTTTGTTCCTTCTTTATGTCCTAACCCTTCTTCTAAGAAGGAGCGTATGTTGCATAATTTGGATGTGGTCCGTGCCTTAAAGTTTTACTTACAGGCAACTAAGGATTTCCGTCAATCATCTTCATTATTCATTGTTTATTCTGGAAAGCGTAGGGGTCAGAAAGCTACGGCTACCTCTCTTTCTTTTTGGCTGAGAAGTATCATCCGCCTGGCATATGAGACTGCTGGACAGCAGCCTCCTGAAAGAATTACAGCTCATTCTACTAGGGCTGTGGCTTCCACATGGGCTTTTAAAAACGATGCATCTGTTGAACAGATTTGTAAGGCTGTGACTTGGTCGTCCCTTCACACTTTTTCCAAATTTTCCAAATTTGATACTTTAGCTTCTTCTAAGGCTATTTTTGGGAGAAAGGTTCTTCAAGCAGTGGTGCCTTCTGTTTAGGTTCCTGTCTTGTCCCTCCCTTTCATCCGTGTCCTTTTGCTTTGGTATTGGTTTCCCACAAGTAAGGATAAAATCCGTGGACTCATCATATATTTGTAAAAGAAAAGTAAATTTATGCTTACCTGATAAATTAATTTCTTTTACGATATGAAGAGTCCACAGCCCACCCTGTTCTTTTTAAGACAGATTTATTTATTTTTTGTAAACTTCAGTCACCTCTGCACCTTTAGCTTTTCCTTTCTCTTCCTAAACCTTCGGTCGAATGACTGGGCGTGGAGGGAAGGGAGGAGCTATAAATACAGCTCTGCTGTGGTGTTCTTTGCCACTTCCTCTTAGCAGGAGGTTAATATCCCACAAGTAAGGATGAAATCCGTGGACTCGTCATATCGTAAAAGAAATTAATTTATCAGGTAAGCATAAATTTACTTTTTCTCCCTCTAAACAAGCTTGTTCTTGACGTTTGTCTGCCTGGAGAAGCCAGGCATAGAAGTCATGCATGCACATTGTTGTCCCCCTGCATCTCGTCACAAGCAGACAGCAGGTGCCTTTAGTAAATGATCCGACAGTAGTCATGCAACTGGCTAAACCATCCACTGCATTAAAAATAAAAAATAAAGCCTAGAGCTATAGTAGCCAGTGGAGATACTCAAGAAGGATTTCTAAAGGTATTTTGTTTTACTTCCTTTTAATAATAGAAGTAGCATGATAGATACACAGCGTATGTAATGTGCTGCTGCAATTTTGAAATCTAAAAAAAAAAGTTGTAAGTTTAGTGTCTACTGTCCCTTTGAGGATTCAGTAGTTATCCTTTAGAGGTTAAAAGTAGCATGTGTCCCTTCATTTGATCTAAAAGAGTATCTAAGCGAAGCAGAAAGCCATTCTTTGGCTGCTATATGTCCAGATTATTTGGTTCACAGTTGTTTCCTCTGGCAGTGCTGGATGATTAATTTTTCAGTTCTGCGGTCAGTGCCAAGATCTTTTGTGGAACATTTTGTTGCAGTAACATATTCAGTTTTTAAAGATCATCCATCTCAAGTCATGTGAGTGTTGGAATTGTGACTCAGGATAGGACTAGGGTTAGGGAAAGTTTACGGTTAGGGCTAAAGTTAAACTCTCTCTTGCATCTAAGGTTTAACAGGAATTTGTACCCACAAAAACAAAGATAAGGTTGTTTCTTGTGATGCCAGAGAGTGCTGCAGCAATTTGGGAACCAGTGGGTTGAGGGATTTGAACCCCTTGTGACAATGATGCCTGCAACCAGTGGCGGCTGGTGAATTTTGAATTTGGTGGTGTGCTAGACCCCACCCTTTTAAATAACTCCTCGCCTCTCATATGGCAGTTTCTTTCATGTAATTGGCAAGTGTCCATGAGCTATTGACGTATGGGATATACAATCCTACCAGGAAGGGCAAAGTTTCCCAAACCTCAAAATGCCTATAAATACACCCCTCACCACACACACAATTCAGTTTTACAAACTTTACCTCCTATGGAGGTGGTGAAGTAAGTTTGTGCTAAGATTTCTACATTGATATGCGCTTCTCAGCATTTTGAAGCCTGGTTCCTCTCAGAGTACAGTGAATGTCAGAGGGATGTGAATGGAGTATCACCTACTGAATGCTATGGTTTTCCTCACCTGAGATCTATTTCATAGGTTCTCTGTTATCGGTCGTAGAGATTCATCTCCTACCCCGATATACTCTCATATTCCATTACTTCTACTGATAACCGTTTCAGTACTGGTTTGGCTATCTGCTATATGTGGATGGGTGCCTTTCGGTAAGTATGTTTTTATTACTTAAGACACCCTCAGCTATGGTTTGGCACTTTATGCATTAATATAAAGTTCTAAATATATTTATTGTACTTAGATTTGCCATAAGTCAGGTTATGTATTTCCTTTTGCAGACTGTCAGTTTCATATTTGGGGAAAAACATATTTAGGAAATATTTTTCTTACCTGGGGTTTAGTCTTTTTTTCAAATTGACTGTTTTTTTCTTTCAATTTTGCGGGCAAAATTAGGCCCGCGAGGGCGCAAAATGCAAAAGTTTATTGTGTCATTCTTGGCGCGAGAATTTTTTGGCGCAAAGGTACGTCAGTTGACGCAAATTTCATCATTTCCAGCATCTTAGTTGACGCCGAGTTTCTTACACAAGGTTGCGTCGTTAATGACGCAAGTGTGTCATTTACGGATGTTGTTAGCGCCAAAATATTTTCAGTTACGTTGTGCGTCATACTTGGAGCCAAATAATTTCATTATTTAAAACCCCATTCCTATATGCCTCTTGCCTTTTTTCTATGTCAGAGGGCTATGCTGTTTGCATTTTTTTCCCATTCCTGAAACTGTCATATAAGGAAATTGATAATTTTGCTTTATATGTTGTTTTTTCTCTTACATTTTGCAAGATGTCTCAATCTGATCCTGTCTCAGAAATCACTGTTGGGACCCTGCTGCCTAATAACAGTTCTACTAAAGCTAAGTGCATTTGTTATATCTCCAGCTGTGGTTTGTAATAGTTGTCATGATAAACTTTTACATGCAGATAATGTGTCCATCAGTAATAGTACATTGCCTGTTGCTGTTCCTTCAACATCTAATGTACAAGATATACCTGTGAATTTAAAAGATTTTATTTCTGATTCTATTCAGAAGACTCTGTCTGCCATCCCGCCTTCTAATAAACGTAAAAGGTCTCTTAAAACTTCTAATAAAGTTGATGAATTTTCAATTGACCGACAACATGCTGAATTATCCTCCTCTGATAAGGATCTAGCTGATTCAGAAGATCCTTCCTCAGATATTGACACTGACAAATCTACTTATTTATTTAAAATAGAGTACATTCGTTCTTTGTTAAAAGAAGTGTTGATTACATTGGATATTGAGGAAACGAGTGCTCTTGATATTAAAACTAGTAAACGTTTAAATTCTGTTTATAAACCTCCTGTGGTTACTCCAGAAGTTTTTCCAGTTCCTGATGCTATTTCTGATATGATTTCTAAGGAATGGAATAGGCCTGGTATTTAAAAAATTGTATGCTTTGCCAGCAGTTACATTTGAGTTTTGGGAAAAGATCCTCAAAGTTGATGGGGCTATCTCTACTCTTGCTAAACGTACTACTATTCCTATGGAAGATAGTACTTCTTTTAAAGAACCTTTAGATAGGAAACTTGAATCTTATCTAAGGAAAGGCTATTTATATTCTGGTCATCTTCTCAGACCTGCAATTTCTTTGGCTGATGTTACAGCTGCATCAACATTTTGGTTGGAACATTTAACGCAACAAGAATTGATTTCTGATTTGTCTAGCATTGCTCGCTTGCTTAAACATGCTAATCATTTTATTTGTGATGCCATTTTTGATATCATCAAAATTGATGTTAAATCTATGTCTCTAGCTATTTTAGCTAGAAGAGCTTTGTGGCTTAAATCTTGGAATGCTGATATGACTTCTAAATCTAGAATGCTATCACTTTCTTTCCAAGGTAATAAGTTATTTGGTTCTCAATTGGATTCAATTATTTCAACTGTCACAGGAGAGAAGGGAGTTTTTTTGCCTCAGGATAAAAGACCTAAGGGTAAATCTAAAGCTTCTAACCGCTTTCATTCCTTTCGACAAATTAAGGAACAGAAACATAATCCTTCCCCCAAGGAATCTGTTTCCAATTGGAAAAGTTTTATTTGAACAATAATAGTGCTTGTAAAAAACACACTTACAAGATATTAAAAATGTTCAGGCATATCAAGAACAAACATAGACAAATGCTCTGAGCCGTGCCGTTGACGTATTACCAAACCGACCAGGAGGTAGATGGTAGCAGTCCCAAACGAGGTAGGCGCCAGAGTCTCTCGTGGACTCTCCAGTCAGGATGAGATGGTTCGAATACGTGCGTGACATCAGAGCGTTGATGACCTCAACGCGTTTCGTCCTATAACGTTAGGACTTTCTCAAGAGGGAGGATACTAAAGGCTGCCGGGCACACGTATATAGCTCCTGATAACATCTGATTGGCTGAGGCTAAAAATTAGCCTTTGAACTTCACTACAATATTGTCCGCTGTATGCAACTGCACCCGGATAAGTAAAATTAGTGATATGTATGTTAGCATAACTCCTGAAACCCTACAGTACAGCTAATCGTATTGGTCTAAAAACATAAAACATTATACATTAATAAACACCATAAACAATTAAAAAATAAATACAATCAAATTAATCATATAAGGATATAAGGGTAAAAGTAAATGTATATACATAGATCTGATATTAAAATCATAAAGTCTATAAACATCTTGAAACCTTTATAACTAAAGATTCTGATACATACGGAACAGTTAAATTGATATTATAACTTAAAAAAAGTTTTTACATAAAAGCATTTAAATCTAAATCTATGTTTAACACATTTGGTGAAAGTGTGTTCAATTCATGAATCCAGAAGGTCTCCCTCTGACGGAGAGTTCTAAGTCGGTTCACATGTTTGCTCAATGGTTTTCCCTCAATAATTTTAACTTTCAGACCATCCCCGGATTGGACCCATGACAGTTCGTCCAATATAAATTAAATTACAAATTACAACTGAGCATATACACAATGTATGTTGAGCTAAATGAGAATCTGTTTTTAATTACATATTTTTTCTCATTTTTGGAATCGTGGAAGTAGTCTTGCTTGCAAATGTGAGAACACATTCCACATCTGGCTACTCCACATCTTCTTGTGCCCTTAAAATTACCCAACCAATTATTACTCATGCTATTACTTGATGGTGTCTGTGTAATGGGTCTACGTTTTGAGGGGGCCAAGACGTTCTTAAGATATCTATTTTTCTTATAGGTAAAAATGGGTTTATTTGGAAGTGTCTTTCATAGAATGGGATCTACTTTGAGAATATCCCAATGGGATTTGATTATTTTTTCTATTGCTTTACTACCTTGGTTGTAGGTGGTGAAAAATCTAATGTTATCATCATTGTTTTTTGTTTTTAACACTGGATTGAGCATACTATGTCTATTCATGTTCCCTACTTGTATTTTTACTTTTTCTAATAGTTCTGGGTTGTAACCTTTTTCTTTAAATCTGTCATCTAAGATATTGACTTCCCTATTGTAATCTGATTGAAGTGTACAGTTTATTTTAATATGTTGATACTGTCTTAGAGGTATATTCTGTTTCCATCTCACAAGGTGCTTGCTATTGGCATTTAAAAATCTATTTTTGTCGGTAGGTTTTCTAAAATTTCTAACCGCTATTTTGTTGTTAGTTGTTTTGAAAAGTGTGAGGTCTAAAAATTCGATATGCTCCTTATGTGTATTGTGAGTAAACTTCAAATTTTGGTTGTTATTATTATGTTCAATGAAACTATTAGTCTGTGTCTCTTCCCCTTTCCAGATGATGATTACATCATCTATATAGCGATGATAATGGATGATGTTGTTTCGGAATGGATTATTCTGCCAAATGTAGTTTTTATCAAATTTGCCCATATAAATGTTGGCATATGATGGTGCAAAAGTGGTGCCCATCACGGTCCCCTGTGTTTGTAAATAAAAAGTTCTTTCAAATTCAAAATAATTATGATCTAATATAAATTTTATGCAGGACAGTAGAAACTTTAGTTGTTCAGACGGCATTTCACTTGTCAAAAAACTGTTACTAAAGGCTTGTAAGCCCAGATAGTGAGGAATACAAGTATAAAGGGCAGTGACGTCACAAGTGAGCCAAATATAGTCGTCCTCCCAGTCTAATCCTTCAAACGTATTAATTACATGGGTAGTATCTCTAATGAATGAGGGGATGTTTTTAACTATGGGCTGTAAAAAATAATCAATGTATGTGGGCAAGTTATTAGTAAGGGAATTAATTCCAGAGATAATGGGCCTCCCTGCAGGGTCCACAAGGAATTTAGGGACCTTCGGAAGGTGGTAAAATAAAGGGATACTAGGGTGAGGTTCAGAAAGTAAGTTGAATTCGTCCTTGGTGATGATATTTCCCATTTTAGCCATTTTCAAGATATTAAAAAGTTTTTTGGTAAAGGTTTCAGTGGGGTTTAGAATTAGGTTTTCTTCCTAAGGTTGTGTCAAATCGCAACATCAATCAGGAGATTGTGGTTCCTTCCTTGTGTCCTAATCCTCCTTCATTGAAGGAACGCTTACTTCACAATTTGGATGTGGTTCGTGCCTTGATGTTCTATCTTCAGGCTACTAAGGAGTTTAGACAATCTTCCTCTTTGTTTGTTGTCTATTCGGGGAAGCGTAAGGGGCAGAAGGCTACTTCGACTTCCCTATCTTTTTGGTTAAGGGTGTCATTTGCTTAGCTTACGAGACAGTGGGACATTCCACGTTCCACTAGAGCAGTGGCTTACTCTTGGGCCTTTAAGAACAAGGCCTCTATGGATCAGATTTGTAAGGCGGCTACCTGGTCCTCCTGACATACTTTTTCTAAATTTTACAAGTTTGATGTTTTTGCTTCAGCTGAAGCAGCTTTCAGGAGAAAAGTTTTGCAAGCTGTGTTGCCCTCAGAATAGGGTCTGCCTCTTCCTTTTTGTTCCCTCCTGTTATTCATTTAGTGTCCTCTGGAGCTTGGGTATAGTTTTCCCAACAGTAAGGAATGAAGCTGTGGACTCTCCCTATCTTAGGAAGGAAAACATAATTTATGCTTACTAGATAAAATTCCTTTCTTTCTAGATAGGGAGAGTCCACGGCCCCCGCATGTTTTTTCTTGTCTATGGGTGGTCCCCTATTATTTATTTTATTCTTCTGGCACCATTTATACCCTAATGTTTCTCCTATTTTTCCTTGTTCACTCCATAGAGGCCATACAGTCAGCCTTTTTCAAGACAATCTACAATTGAATATAACATTCATTAGTCTAAAGTGCTATAAACAATGTGCACAATAGCTTTTCAGTACAAATTAGCAACACATCAAGTGCTCACCCACCAGAATCCATTAACATATACATTGTAAAATATAACTTGACAATAAATTTAGATACAAACATTAAAATAACTCGTATAGAAACATCTATGATGTGTTAATCAGCAGAATGTGCTATATGCATGTGTGGATTAAATAATTTATAGCTACTATAGTCAACCTAATAACATACAAGGATGTCTACACATGAAATTCCTAAGTCTGCAAGAACCGTCTCAATTTAGGGCCAGAATGTGTAAATGTAATTATTTGTAACAGAGTGATACCAAAGTTTATACAATGTATCTTTTAATCCGCTAGTGCTGCGGCATCAGCAGAGAGACCTGTCTAAAGCACTAGCAGATTAAAAGATACATTGTATAAACTTGGGTATCCTCCTGTGTATCTTATTCTATGTGTGAAAATTGAGGAGTCAGCTGGGCATTAACGCATAGGAGTGAGTGCATGTTGTGGATGTAAAATATATATATATATATATATATTATATGTATGTGTGTGTATATGTATGTACAAATATATATATATATATATATATATGTGTGTATGTATGTATGTATTTATATATATATATATATATATATATATATATATATATATATATATATATATATATATATATATATATACACACACACACATATATTACTGTGATGTATCATAATGTATACATTTAACATTTCTTGCAGGTGCTGGAAGTTACTTCTCCAACAGCCGGCAGTGTGCTTGTAGGCATGTCCCATCTGCAGCTTCTTCATGTGTCTCGGGAAATAACAGTTAGAACAATGTCTCCTAGTGGGGAGTCTGTGGACTCTGTGCCAGCTCATATACCCTCTGCCTTGTTAAAAGTTCCTGACTTTGGCCCCTTTTTACAGCCCCTTTCTAATACCAGCCTTATCTGTGAGCCAGCATCTGGACATTCCTTTGATACCTGTTCTGAAAAAAGTCCTTTAATGCCACTAAAATTATTTTCCTCGCCACATCTTTTACCTTCACCCAGCTCTGAAGCCAAATTTTCTAATGATGCTAACGGCAGACAAGGTGAAGCCATAGACTCTCTTTCCACTGGAGTGTCAACAAATCAGGTGCTGACTACTATCAATGCACCTTCTTGCTTTTCCCAGGAATCTTCCATTTCAGAATGCTCAGATGTGCTGCAGCACTGTATTAAAGACAAGGGCCCTCCACTGACACCACAAAGTATGGAGATTCTTCCAATTCCAACCAATAGTCACAACCTGGATGTATCTAGCATTTTATTAAATGAGAGGGAAACAAAGCTCCATGAAGAACACATGGTAAGTAAACCTTATCCCCTTTTCATTGCATTTTTACCACACATATTGCTATGCCTAAGTTTAGAAATTACATGAGATATTTAGATTACATTTGATAACATTGAATAAATGCAGTGTTAAAACAGAAGTATTAGAACATTATGAGGCCTATTTATCAAGCCGTCAACTATGCTGCATTCGACGGCCCCAATACGCTCGCCTAACATCGCTGCCGCGGACCTGAATACGCTCTACTTATTTAACAAAAAAGCTGTCAAAAAGCCGCGCACCAAGTACGGGGCGATGAACAGAGGACTGTTGTTAACTAACAGTCATCAATCTCGCTGCTATTCGGCTTTTTCACAGCTTTATTTGTATACTGTCACTAAGCACCGCCACTATACTAAACTGTTTAACCCCTATCCCGCCGCAACTAAATAAAGTTATTAACCCCTATCCCGCTGCTCCCGGAGCCCACCGCCACTCTAATAAAGTTATTAACCCCTATTCCGCCGCTCCCGGAGCCCACTGCCACCTACATTATGTTATTAACCCTTAATCTGTTGCCCCCTACACCGCCGACACCTAAATTGTTATTAACCCCTATCCTGTCGCAACTAAATAGTTATTAACCCTAAACCGCCAGCCCCCCACTTCATCATAAACTAAATTAACCTATTAACCCCTAAACCTAAGAACCCGATAACTTTATATTAAGTATTAACTCATCCCTATCTTATAATAAATTTAAACTTACCTTTAAAATTACATTAAACTATATTAAAATAATAGTTAACCTACCCTAACTATTATACTAAAATTACATTAAACTATATTAAATTAATAATTAATCTACCCTAACTTTTATACTAAAATTACATTAAACTACAAATTAAATTAACTATATTATATATTTAAAACACCTAAACCTACTCAAATAATTAAAATCTACACACAAAAAATTACTAAATTACAAAAAACTAACAACTAAGTTACAAAAAATAACAAACACTAAGTTACACAAAAAAATAAACACTAAGTTACACAAAATAAAAAAGAAATGATCAAAGATTTAAACTAATTACACCTAATCTAAGGGGCCCCCAAAATAAAATAAAAAAACCTTACCTACAATAAACTACAAATAGCCCTTAAAAGGGCCTTTTGCGGGGCATTGCCCCAAAGAAATCAGCTCTTTTACCTGTAAATAAAAAATACAAACAATCCCCCAACAGTAAAACCCACCACCCACACAACCAACTCCCCAAATAAAAACCTAATCTAAAAAAACTAAGCTCCCCATTGCCCTGTTAAGGGCATTTGGATGGGCATTGCCCTTAAAAAGGGCATTTAGCTCTATTGCAGCCCAAACCCTAATCTAAAACTAAAACCCACCCAATACACCCTTAAAAAATCCTAACACTAACCCCAGAAGATTCACTTACAGTTTTGAAGATCTGACATCCATCCTCCAAGAAGCCGGCAGAAGTCTTCCTCCAAGCCCACAGAAGTCTTCACCCAGAGGGCATCTTTTATATTCATCCATCCGGCGCGGAGCGGCTCCATCTTCAAGATATCCGACGCAGAGCATCCTCTTCAATCGACGGCTTCTTCGGAATGAAGGTTCCTTTAAATGATGTCATGTTCCAATCAGCCAATAGAATGTGAGCTCAATCCTATTGGCTGATTGCAACAGCCAATATGATTTTTTCAACCTTAATTCCGATTGGCTGATAGAATTCTATCAGCCAATCGGAATCTAAGGGACGCCATCTTGGATGACGTCATTTAAAGGAACCTTCATTCCGAAGATGCCGTCGATTGAAGAGGATGCTCCGCGCCGGATGTCTTGAAGATGGAGCTGCTCCGCGCCGGATGGATGAAGATAGAAGATGCCGTCTGGATGAAGACTTCTGCGGGCTTGGAGAAAGACTTCGGCCGCTTGGATGAAGACTTCTGCCGGCTTCTTGGAGGATGGATGTCAGATCTTCAAAACTGTAAGTGAATCTTCTGGGGTTAGTGTTAGGATTTTTTTTTTAAGGGTTTATTGGTTGGGTTTTAGTTTTAGATTAGGGTTTGGGCTGCAATAGAGCTAAATGCCCTTTTAAGGGCAATGTCCATCCAAATGCCCTATTTAGGGCAATGGGGAGCTTAGTTTTTTTTTAGATTAGGTTTTTATTTGGGGGGTTGGTTGTGTGGGTGGTGGGTTTTACTGTTGGGGGGTTGTTTGTATTTTTTATTTACAGGTAAAAGAGCTGATTTCTTTGTGGCAATGCCCCGCAAAAGGCCCTTTTAAGGGCTATTTGTAGTTTATTGTAGGTTAGGGGTTTTTTATTTTGGGGGGGCTTTTTTATTTTCATAGGGCCCTTAGATTAGGTGTAATTAGTTTAAATCTTTGATAATTTCTTTTTTATTTTTTGTAACTTAGTTTTTATTTTTTAGTGTAACTTAGTGTTTGTTATTTTTTGTAACTTTGTAAATTTTTTAGTGTAGATTTTAATTATTTGAGTAGGGTTAGGTGTTTAAATATATAATATTGTTAATTTAATTTGTAGTTTAATGTAATTTTAGTATAAAAGTTAGGGAAGATTAATTATTAATTTAATATAGTTTAATTTAAATCTAAAACTAAGTTTAAATTTATTATAAGATAAGGATGAGTTAATATTTAATATAAAGTTAGCGGGTTGTTAAGTTTAGGGGTTAATAGTTTAATTTAGTTTATAGCGATGTGGGGGGCTGGCGGTTTAGGGGTTAATAGGTTTAGTAAGTGCTAGTGATGTGGGAGGCCAGGGGTTTAGGGGTTAATACATTTATTTAGTTGCGGTGGGGTCCGGTAGCTGCGGGATAGGGGTTAATAACTTTTATTTAGGTGGCAGCGGTGTCGGGACGGCGGGCTAGGGTTTAATAACTTTATGTAGGTGGCGGCAGTGTCGGGAGCAGCAGATTAGGGGTTAATAAGTATAATGTAGGTGGCGGCGGTTTAGGGGCGGCAGAATAGGGGTTAATAAGTATAATGTAGGTGGCGGCGGTGTAGGGGGCGGCAGATTAGGGGTTAATAACATAATGTAGGTGGCGGCGGTGTAGGGGCAGCAGATTAGGAGTTAATAAGTATAATGTAGGTGGCGGCGGTGTAGGGGGCGGCAGAATAGGGGTTAATAGGTATAATGTAGGTGGCGGCGGTGTAGGGGGCAGCAGATTAGGGGTTAATAACATAATGTAGGTGGCGGCGGTGAAGGGGGCGGCAGATTAGGGGTGTTTATACTCGGGGTACATGTTAGGGTGTTAGGTGTAAACATAAATTGTATTCTCCCATAGGAATCAATGGGATATCGGGCAGCAGCGAACATAAGCTTTTGCTGCTTTCAGACTCCCATTAATTCCTATGGCATCCGCCGTCTCAAGGGAGGGCGGATTGAAAAGCAGGTACGCTGGGCCGGAATAATGGCGAGCGTACCTGGTAGTTATTTGATAACTAGCAAAAGTAGTCAGATAGTGCCGAATTTGCATTCGGAACATCTGTAGTGACGTAAGCATCGATCTGTGTTGGACTGAAACCGGCGGATCGTATGTTACGTCACAGTTTTCTACTTTTGCCGGTCTGTAGGCTTTGATAAATAAGGCGAATCAAGTTCTCCACAATTACGCTGCGGAATTCCAGCATATTTGCGGTTGACGGCTTGATAAATAGGCCTCTATGTCAGTAGATATAGCTAGAAAGCCATTGGAAATAAAGTTGTGTTTCTATTAGATTATATAATTAATTATGTATAGAGCAGTTCCATTTACTGTGTACTTTTAGATTCCCCCTTAAAATGTATTAGAACAATACAAAAATATTATATTTGAATAAAGATGATAAAATAAGCAAATATGGCATTATTTCACAAGTCAGTGTCTTTCTATTAGGTGTTATACAATATTCAGCAAAAGTTAGAGAATTAGAGGGATCAGTAATGTGAGATGTTATTAGGCTAATGTTCATGTAGTTTATTTAAAGCGACAGTCTAGGCCAAAATAAACTTTCATGATTCAGATAGAGCATGTAATTTTAAACAATTTTCCAATTTACTTTTATCACCAATTTTGCTTTGTTCTCTTGGTATTCTTAGATGAAAGCTTAACCTAGGAGGTTCATATGCTAATTTCTTAGACCTTGAAGCCCACCTCTTTCAGATTGCATTTTAACAGTTTTTCACCACTAGAGGGTGATAGTTCACATATTTCATATAGATAACACTGTGCTCGTGCACGTGAAGTAATCTGTGAGCAGGCACTGATTGGCTAGACTGCAAGTCTGTCAAAAGAACTGAAAAAAGGGGCAGTTTGCAGAGGCTTAGATACAAGATAATCACAGAGGTTAAAAGTATATTATTATAACTGTGTTGGTTATGCAAAACTGGGAAATGGTTAATAAAGGGATTATCCATCTTTTAAAACAATAAAAATTATTGTGTAGACTGTCCCTTTAAGTCTCTAGCCTTCGAAAAGAACAAAAAATGTTTTTATTATATTGGGAACCAGAAATTTTGAGTTTGTGATGTGTGTTATGTGCAAGGTGGTGCAATGCAAAAAAATGAAGGTGATACAATATTAAAGCAAGTTGATACAAGAATCAGATCTTGGTCTGGTTACTAAGCAATTACATATTTATACTATGGGAACCTCACATGCTTCCATGACCCAGCAGTTCAAGGAACAAGCATAGAGTCAGGGACACTTCCCAAAGTTCCACAGAGAGATTCTGAAGGTCTCTGCAAATCTTTAATGCATGTACACTACATAGTCTATTACCATAAACATCACAAAAGAAGCACAATTCCTTGACACCTCTTCAATGCAAGAGCATGTTTTTTTTAACCCATCCCTTGTTCCATTGATGTCCTATTGTCATTTTTTTATTCATCATCACAACAACCTTTTCTGTCATAATTGTTTTGTTCTCTAGGTACACATTTAATTTGTTTGTTCTCTAGGTATACATTTAATTTGTTTGTTCTCTAGGTATACATTTAATTGGTTTGTTCTCTAGGTATACATTTAATTGGTTTGTTCTCTAGGTATATATTTAATTGGTTTGTTCTCTAGGTATACATTTAATTGGTTTGCTCTCTAGGTACACATTTAATTGGTTTGTTCTCTAGGTATACATTTAATTGGTTTGTTCTCTAGGTATACATTTAATTGGTTTGTTCTCTAGGTACACATTTAATTGGTTTGTTCTCTAGGTATACATTTAATTGGTTTGTTCTCTAGGTATACATTTAATTGGTTTGTTCTCTAGGTATACATTTAATTGGTTTGTTCTCTAGGTATACATTTAATTGGTTTGTTCTCTATGTATACATTTAATTGGTTTGTTATCTAGGTATGCATTTAGTTGCTTTGTTCTCTAGGTATATATTTAGTTGGTTTGTTCTCTAGGTATACATTTAGTTGGTTTGTTCTCTAGGTATACATTTAGTTGGTTTGTTCTCTAGATATATATTTAGTTGGTTTGTTCTCTAGGTATATATTTAGTTTGTTTGTTCTCTAGGTATATATTTAATTGGTTTGTTCTCTAGGTATACATTTAGTTGGTTTGTTCTCTAGGTATACATTTAGTTGGTTTGTTCTCTAGGTATATATTTAATTGGTTTGTTCTCTAGGTATACATTTAATTGGTTTGTTCTCTAGGTATACATTTAATTGGTTTGTTCTCTAGGTATACATTTAATTGGTTTGTTCTCTAGGTATACATTTAATTGGTTTGTTCTCTATATATACATTTAATTGGTTTGTTCTCTAGGTATACATTTAATTGGTTTGTTCTTTAGGTATACATTTAATTGGTTTGTTCTCTAGGTATACATTTAATTGGTTTGTTCTCTAGGTATACATTTAATTGGTTTGTTCTCTAGGTATACATTTAATTGGTTTGTTCTCTAGGTATACATTTAATTGGTTTGTTCTCTAGGTATATATTTAGTTGGTTTGTTCTCTAGGTATATATTTAGTTGGTTTGTTCTCTAGGTATATATTTAATTGGTTTGTTCTCTAGGTATACATTTAGTTGGTTTGTTCTCTAGGTATACATTTAGTTGGTTTGTTCTCTAGGTATACATTTAGTTGGTTTGTTCTCTAGGTATACATTTAATTGGTTTGTTCTCTATGTATACATTTAATTGGTTTGTTATCTAGGTATGCATTTAGTTGGTTTGTTCTCTAGGTATATATTTAGTTGGTTTGTTCTCTAGGTATATATTTAATTGGTTTGTTCTCTAGGTATACATTTAATTGGTTTGTTCTCTAGGTATACATTTAATTGGTTTGTTCTCTAGGTATACATTTAGTTGGTTTGTTCTCTAGGTATATATTTAATTGGTTTGTTCTCTAGGTATACATTTAATTGGTTTGTTCTCTAGGTATATATTTAATTGGTTTGTTCTCTAGGTATACATTTAATTGGTTTGCTCTCTAGGTACACATTTAATTGGTTTTTTCTCTAGGTATACATTTAATTGGTTTGTTCTCTAGGTATACATTTAATTGGTTTGTTCTCTAGGTATACATTTAATTGGTTTGTTCTCTAGGTATACATTTAATTGGTTTGTTCTCTAGGTATACATTTAATTGGTTTGTTCTCTATGTATACATTTAATTGGTTTGTTATCTAGGTATGCATTTAGTTGGTTTGTTCTCTAGGTATATATTTAGTTGGTTTGTTCTCTAGGTATATATTTAATTGGTTTGTTCTCTAGGTATACATTTAGTTGGTTTGTTCTCTAGATATATATTTAGTTGGTTTGTTCTCTAGGTATATATTTAGTTTGTTTGTTCTCTAGGTATATATTTAATTGGTTTGTTCTCTAGGTATACATTTAGTTGGTTTGTTCTCTAGGTATACATTTAGTTGGTTTGTTCTCTAGGTATACATTTAGTTGGTTTGTTCTCTAGGTATACATTTAATTGGTTTGTTCTCTAGGTATACATTTAATTGGTTTGTTCTCTAGGTATATATTTAATTGGTTTGTTCTCTAGGTATACATTTAATTGGTTTGTTCTCTAGGTATACATTTAATTGGTTTGTTCTCTAGGTATACATTTAATTGGTTTGTTCTCTAGGTATACATTTAATTGGTTTGTTCTCTATATATACATTTAATTGGTTTGTTCTCTAGGTATACATTTAATTGGTTTGTTCTTTAGGTATACATTTAATTGGTTTGTTCTCTAGGTATACATTTAATTGGTTTGTTCTCTAGGTATACATTTAATTGGTTTGTTCTCTAGGTATACATTTAATTTGTTTGTTCTCTAGGTATACATTTAATTGGTTTGTTCTCTAGGTATATATTTAGTTGGTTTGTTCTCTAGGTATATATTTAGTTGGTTTGTTCTCTAGGTATATATTTAGTTGGTTTGTTCTCTAGGTATATATTTAATTGGTTTGTTCTCTAGGTATACATTTAGTTGGTTTGTTCTCTATGTATACATTTAGTTGGTTTGTTCTCTATGTATACATTTAGTTGGTTTGTTCTCTAGGTATATATTTAGTTGGTTTGTTCTCTAGGTATACATTTAGTTGGTTTGTTCTCTATGTATACATTTAGTTGGTTTGTTCTCTAGGTATACATTTAGTTGGTTTGTTCTCTAGGTATACATTTAATTGGTTTGTTCTCTATGTATACATTTAATTGGTTTGTTATCTAGGTATGCATTTAGTTGGTTTGTTCTCTAGGTATATATTTAGTTGGTTTGTTCTCTAGGTATATATTTAATTGGTTTGTTCTCTAGGTATACATTTAATTGGTTTGTTCTCTAGGTATACATTTAATTGGTTTGTTCTCTAGGTATATATTTAATTGGTTTGTTCTCTAGGTATACATTTAGTTGGTTTGTTCTCTATGTATACATTTAGTTGGTTTGTTCTCTAGGTATACATTTAGTTGGTTTGTTCTCTAGGTATACATTTAGTTGGTTTGTTCTCTAGGTATACATTTAGTTGGTTTGTTCTCTAGGTATACATTTAATTGGTTTGTTCTCTATGTATACATTTAATTGGTTTGTTATCTAGGTATGCATTTAGTTGGTTTGTTCTCTAGGTATATATTTAGTTGGTTTGTTCTCTAGGTATATATTTAATTGGTTTGTTCTCTAGGTATACATTTAATTGGTTTGTTCTCTAGGTATACATTTAATTGGTTTGTTCTCTAGGTATACATTTAATTGGTTTGTTCTCTAGGTATACATTTAGTTGGTTTGTTCTCTAGGTATATATTTAATTGGTTTGTTCTCTAGGTATACATTTAATTGGTTTGTTCTCTAGGTATATATTTAATTGGTTTGTTCTCTAGGTATACATTTAATTGGTTTGCTCTCTAGGTACACATTTAATTGGTTTGTTCTCTAGGTATACATTTAATTGGTTTGTTCTCTAGGTATACATTTAATTGGTTTGTTCTCTAGGTATACATTTAATTGGTTTGTTCTCTAGGTATACATTTAATTGGTTTGTTCTCTAGGTATACATTTAATTGGTTTGTTCTCTAGGTATACATTTAATTGGTTTGTTCTCTATGTATACATTTAATTGGTTTGTTATCTAGGTATGCATTTAGTTGGTTTGTTCTCTAGGTATATATTTAGTTGGTTTGTTCTCTAGGTATATATTTAATTGGTTTGTTCTCTAGGTATACATTTAGTTGGTTTGTTCTCTAGATATATGTTTAGTTGGTTTGTTCTCTAGGTATATATTTAGTTTGTTTGTTCTCTAGGTATATATTTAGTTGGTTTGTTCTCTAGGTATACATTTAGTTGGTTTGTTCTCTAGGTATACATTTAGTTGGTTTGTTCTCTAGGTATACATTTAGTTGGTTTGTTCTCTAGGTATACATTTAATTGGTTTGTTCTCTAGGTATACATTTAATTGGTTTGTTCTCTAGGTATACATTTAATTGGTTTGTTCTCTAGGTATATATTTAATTGGTTTGTTCTCTAGGTATACATTTAATTGGTTTGTTCTCTAGGTATACATTTAATTTGTTCTCTAGGTATACATTTAATTTGTTCTCTAGGTATACATTTAATTTGTTCTCTAGGTATACATTTAATTGGTTTGTTTTCTAGGTATACATTTAATTGGTTTGTTTTCTAGGTATACATTTAATTGGTTTGTTCTCTAGGTATACATTTAATTGGTTTGTTCTCTAGGTATACATTTGTTGAAGAGTTAATCTAGGTAGACTCATAGGCGTTCAGGGTCGTGCATGTCTCTTTAGCATTGCATGTCAGCAGTGTTTGGGATAATGTTTGTTGCATTTTTTGCAGACACTGCTGCCATAGAGTGCTAGAGACGTGCACACTCCTGATCTCCTATCAGCCTATCTATATTTACTTTTAAGCAAAAGATTTAAGGAGAACAAACACATTTTATAATAGATTTAAAATGTTTAAAATTGCATATTCTATCTGAATCATGAAAGTTTAAATGGACATTAAACCCAAACATGTTCTTTCATGAATCAGAACTTTCCAATTTACTTCCATTATCAAATTTGCTTTGTTCTCTTGTAATACTTTGCTGAAGGAACAGCATTACACTACTGGCAGCAAGATGAACACATCTGCCAATTACAAAAGACAAATGTGTGCAGACACCAATTAGCAGCAGCTCCCACTAGTGTAGGATATGTGCATATTCTTTTTCAACAAGGGATACCAAGAGAACAAAACACATTTGGAAATAGAAGTGAATTTAAAAGTGTCTTAAAATGACATGCTCTATCGGAATAATGCAGATTTAATTTTAAATTTATTATCCCTTTAATGTGTGTGACTGGATTAGTGGTTAAAAAAAATTCTGAGCAACTGGGCAAAAACATTTGTCTATATCTCTAGCTGTAATTTTGGAATTGGTGTCATTGTATGTTAAATTTCATTTTTTATTTTAATTTTTTTTTTATACTCTGGGTATGTATTATTTATGGCTTATTATGAACTATTTCCTTCTTAATATGAGGAGAGTCCACAGCATCATTCCTTACTGTTGGGAAATACTGAACCTGGCCACCAGGAGGAGGCAAAGACACCCCAGCCAAAGGCTTAAATACTCCCCCCACTTCCCTGATATCCCAGTCATTCTTTGCCTTTCTTCACAGGAGGTTGGCAGAGAAGTGTCAGAAGATACGGAGTAGTTCCTTATGGAGGGTATCTACCCTTTGAAATGGGACTGGAGTTTTAAGTAGTCTTGTCAGCCTCTCAGTGAGAGCATTGACGAATGTTAGGGTCTGTAAATGCAGGGTCAGGGAGAGTCTTTCTGCGAATCCATCCAGACTTGTATTAACAGCTCCTAAGCAATCAGTGTTGACGAGTTTCACTGCCTGCTTCTATCACTCAAGTCTATGTCAGGAGCGATGCTACAGGACTATCAAACTTGAGAGGCTGTGTTTCTGTTCCACGGCATAGATTCCGGTAAGATCGTTTTATTTTTTATACACATATGATAACGCAAGAAGACAGGGTCACAGTGTGGCTCCTTTTATCTGTATGGAATCAAGAGTTAATATCTCCAGAGGGGGATTATTGAACAGGGGGGATTAATTACATAATTTATTTTATTATGATTATGCTGCGACATGTGTAAGATGAGACTCAGGTAAATGTTGAAACGTACAGGTTTTACTTACTTTCGTTTTTGTAAGCCGCTCAGCCTGAAAGGTTTGGCCATGCTTTTTCTATAGCAGGGGTGGTCCTGCATTGCGCACCACATGACCGGGTGTGGTCACACTGATTTCCTCTCTCCTGACCTTGCGGTTTACCGGAGAAGAAGCGGTTTCTCTGTTTGGCCAAGGTCATAGGAGGTGGTGAGTGCCCCAGCCATTGGGGGTATAAAGGTGCCGTTTTATCTTATTATTCAATAGTCTGCTTTATAAGCGCAAGCTATGGAGGATTCTGATGCGTTAGAGGGTACTCCCTCTTTACCTAAGTCTAATACCTGTCTATATTGTGAGGAGGCCGCGGTATACCCGTCTGCTCAATTATGTTCCACATGGCTTGAAAAAATAATCATGTCACAGAAAGTTAATATGTTTAGTACCACTGAGCTGTCCGCCTCTGAGGAGTCTCTGTCCCGTGTGGTGCCCACCCTACAGTCATCTCCCGATACACATGCAGCTTCCCGTAGCACTCCTAATCCTCCATCTGGAGGGGCCCTTTTACCGCCAGTCTTTACTGAGCAGTTACAAACAGCAGTTACTGCGTCCTTTAGTGCTTTACCTCGCCCTGCTAAGCGCAAGCGAAAGGTCAACTATTGCTATCCTTCCCAGGGGTCATCTACTAGCTTATTGGATTTATCTGATACAAGATTATCCGATGATGAAGATGCCTCTGATACTTCAGAGGGTGCTCTTTCTGGGTCGGAATCTGCTGCCTCTAAGCCTCCACCTGCCGAGGAACCAGACTTTAGATTTAGGATTAAACATTTAGGCTTTCTGCTAAAGGAAGTTTTGACTACTTTAGAGGTTCCAAAGCCTAATTTGCCTGAGGAACCTTTGATTCCTAAATTAGATAAGGTCTACGAGGACAGGGTTGTACCACAGACTTTCCCAGTTCCCGTAAAGATGGCTAACATTATTAAGAATGAATGAGAAGGAATTGGTTCTTCATTTTCCCCTTCTTCTTCCTTTAAAAAATTGTTCCCGGTTCCGGACTCTCAATTGTAATTTTGGGGTTCCATCCACAAGGGTGGATGGCGCTATCTCCATGCTTGCTAAGCGCACTACTATCCCGCTTGAGGATAGTTTGTTTTTTAAAGAGCCCATTGATAAGAAGATTGAAACTCTGTTAAGAAAGATGTTTCAGAGAACGAAGCCAAAATATCCAAATCAATATAAAAAGTCAAAGCGCAGTACACATGTTATGTGCTAAACTAGGAGGAGACTATGGCCAGAAGTGGTGTCTAAATTAATGTTGTAGCCAAAAAAGTTATATTATAACCGAGGTGACAAAATTGCTCATGTATTATCCAAGAAGCCTTCAAATATTCCGCCAAACCAGGGGCGTGTGTAACCGCTACCAATCAAAAGTAGCGCAAAATCACAGGTACAGTCAAGTATTTAAATTCAGATGAGGTTTACCTGCCAGCCATCCTCTAATACTCTCAAAGGGATCGCCAAGCCGTGGGCGTAGGATCTGCTGGCTGTCAGGAAGTAACGGTACTTGAAAAGATATATATGAAGACTTACTTAGTCATGCAGAGGATACCGGTCACAGTGAGAGGCAGGTGTGCCTAAGGGACAACACAATTCTTACGTCTGTGTAGTCCGTCCGTTAGTAGTATATCCCAGGAACTCCGGATCTAGCTCTACAAAAACAGGTGTAGGCGTGTTGAAGGTGTGGCACAGCTCCACCAATCGAAAGGATGTATTCCCGGTATCAGTGCTGGAACAAGCGGCGCTTCTGACCAAATAGCTCAACTCCAAGGCAGGGGTGGAAGGCTCAAGTGCTGGTCAGCATAAACATGAAGAAATAGAGAGATAGAGCCAGTCCAATATTTAAAAGTTCAAAATTGCACTCCACCATAAAACACCATACAAATCCAAGGTATAAAACAGCTATGAATAAGGCTCAAGCCAAAACGCGTATGCTCTAATCAACAGCTGTTTTATACCTTGGATTTGTATGGTGTTTTATGGTGGAGTGCAATTTTGAACTTTTAAATACCCTGATGGGAAGAATAAATGTTATGTTTTATACTTTGGACTGGCTCTATCTCTCTATTTCTTCAAGAAAGATGTTTCAACATACAGGATATTTGTTTCAACCGGCAGCGCCTGTTTTGTGACCCCTTATCTGTGTTGATCGAGGTGGAGGGTTCCCTCAACGTGATCCAGGAAAGAATTAAGGCCTTAAAGGTGCCTAATTATTTTATCTGTGATGCAAATCTGCAAATTATTCACCTGAATACTAAGGCTTCAGGTTTTTTTGTTCAAGCCCGTAGGGCATTCTGGCTGAAGTCCTGGTCTGCGGACATGACTTCGAAGTCAAGACTTCTTTCCCTCCCATTTAAGGTGTCTTTTTACCGCAGGATAAGAAGAACAAACCTATGGGACAATTTTCGTTCCTTTCGTTCGGATAAATCCCAATGTCTGCAGCCCTCCGCAAAGCCCGAGCAATCCAAGGGGACTTGGAAGCCAGCTCAATCCTGGAATAAATCCAAGCAAAGCAAGAAGCCCGCCGAGACAAAGTTGGCATGAAGGGGCGGCCCCTGATCTGGCTCTGGATCTTGTAGCAGGCAGACTGTCGCTCTTTTCGGACTCTTGGTTTGGGGACGTGCAAGACCCGTGGGTCCTGGAAGTCATCGCTTAGGGATACAGGACAGGTTTCAAGTCTCATCCACCCAGGGGCAGATTCCTCTTGTCAAACCTTCTGTCTTCAAAGCCAGAAAAAAGAAAAACCTTTTGGGTGTACGTGAGGGATCTCTCCTCCCTTGGAGTCATTGTACCGGTACCTCTTGCAGAAAGAGACCTGGGACACTACTCAAACCTTTTTGCGGTCCCAAAGGAGGAGGGAACTTTTCGCCCTAAAGTGCTTAAACAAATTCCTATCTGTACCCTCGTTCAAGATGGGTTCAGGAAGGACAGTTCATGACCACAATAGATCTGAAGGATGCTTACCTTCACATTCCAATACATAAGGAACACTTCAAGTTCCTAAGGTTTGCATTCCTGGACCAGCACTTCCAGTTTATTGCACTTCCGTTTGGTCCAGCTACTGCTCCAAGAGTTTTTACAAAGGTTCTAGGGGCTCTGCTTGCAGTGGCCAGAATCAGAGGTATAGCAGTAGCGCCATACTTGGACGATATTCTGGTTCAAGCACCATACTGTCGCCTGGCAGAAGACCATTTGAAAGATCTTCTATTTCTTCTTCAATCTCATGGATGAAAGATAAACTTAGAAAAGAGTTCTCTTATTCCCAGTACCAGGGTGGAATTCCTGGGTACTATACAAGACTCCATATGCATGAAGATATTCCTTACAGACCAGAGACTTTACAAGCTAACTTCTGCTTGTCTTGCCCTCCAGACCTCCTTAGGGCCCTCTGTGGCTCGGTGTATGGAGGTGATCGGTCTCATGGTGTCCAGCATGGACATCATTCCTTTTGCCAGATTCCATCTCAGACCACTTTAGCTGTGCATGCTGAGACAGTGGAATGGCGATCATTCGGATCTGTCTCAACAGATTTCTCTGGACAACCGGTCGAGAGAATCGCTCTCTTGGTGGCTCTGTCCAGGTCACCTGTCTCAAGGGACATCCTTCTTACGACCATCCTGGAAGATTGTGCCTACGGACGCAATTCTATCAGGATGGGGAGCTGTTTGGGGTGCCAGGAAGGCACAGGGCCTGTGGACTCTAGAGGAATCCCTCCTCCTGATAAACATTTTGAAACTTCGAGCGATCTTCAATGCTCTGAAGGCTTGGTCTTTGCTGGGTTCGTCCCAGTTTATCAGATTCCAATCAGACAACATAACCTTGGTGGCTTACATCAACCATCAGGGGGGAACGATGAGCTGCCTAGCAATCATGGAAGTATCTCAGATTCTGGAATGGGAGGAGGCCCACAACTGCTCACTGTCAGCAATCCATATTCCAGGTGTGGACAACTGGGAAGCGGATTTCCTCAGCAGACAATCCTTTCATCCGGGGGGAATGGTCTCTCCACCCCGGGGTGTTTGCAGAGATTTGCAACAGATGAGAGGCACCAGAGATAGATACTCACTGTCAGCGATCCATATTCCAGGTGTCGACAACTGGGAAGCGGATTTCCTCAGCAGACAATCCTTTCATCCGGGGGAATGGTCTCTCCACCCCGGGGTGTTTGCAGAGATTTGCAACAGATGAGAGGCACCAGAGATAGATCTCATAGTGTTCCGGTTCAATTCCAAGCTACCCAGATATGGGTCGCGGTCCAGGAATCCTTAGATGCATTAGCAGTGCCTTGGATGTTCAATCTAAGTTACATTTTTCCGCCGTTGCCACTTCTCCCTCGTGTAGTGGCCCGCATCAAGCAGGAGCAAGCATCAGTGATACTGATTGCTCCATCATGGCCAAAAAGGATGTGATTCGCGAACCTGGTGGGGATGTCCTCATCTCCTCCGTGGAGGTTACTTTGTTGCAGGGATCTGCTGGCACAGGGTCCAGATTCCAAATCTAGATTCTCTGAGGCTGTCAGGGATTTGTGCATACTGTTTCTTTAAATTAGCCGCACCAATTACCTCCTTGCAGCTCCTTTAAATCACCTGCTCACTAAGCAATCACTGCTTAGTATTTTGTTATTCAACCCTGAGTAACTCTGAGCCTCCTGCTCCCTCCTGTGACTATAGTTCTATAGATATCTTTTGATCTTTTCCTGCAGGTCTTTTGTGTTGGCTACTCTGAACTTTTAATCTACAGCACATTTGTCTTGGAATCAATATTTCTATCAGAGACACTGCATGAACTTATCCTTTTGTTTGCTTATTTCACTTTCAGCTTTCCTGCCCACCGGAGTCAGTCCTCAGACTGTCTGGATCCGGACCTCTGTACTCCTCAAAGTACCGACTCTCTCTGAACCAGCACCTCTCAAACTAAGGTACAATTTCTCCTCAAATAATTACTTACCGGAAAAGTTTCTATCGCAGCTTCTGTTCCTAACCGCTCTCCGCTGCCTGTGTTTGCCTGACGTCACACGCTACTCAAGCTGCAGCGTGTGAACAGAGTACACTTCTCCCTCTGCTAAAGCTCCTTCCTCATACACGCTGAATTGGCTTGCTTCGTCTGGAATGAACTGTGAGTACCTCTAATAGAGGAAACCCTAACCTACCGCATTTGAAATAAGAACTGTTCATAACTGGAAAGGTTAATTTAATGCAATTTAGTTCATTCATAATGTTAACAAATATGACTGAGTGAAATGCCTTCCGCTTGGAGTTGTCTCTGTATTTAAATCCTGCAGTGCCTATATTATTATTCTCTTCTGATCTCACTCTATGAGTTAAAGAAGAAGTCTCTTATCTGAATATTTGGGGATATTCTGAATCTCTGACTTAACAAACTAACCTTACACTAATTCAACTGATAACATTCAGAACCCAGTGTTATCATATCACCTAGTGTTACAAACCAACAATTACTTATATTTGTTTGCTAAGTAACTGGTTAACAGTTTCTCTCAGAAAAATCAAACAAGTGTTTGTAGTTTCTTACATAATACTAAGCCTTAAAAGTAAACCATACTTAGCATGGATCCTGCTGAAATACCACAGTTTGTATACAACTTAAATCAGAAAGTGGATCAAATGGGACAAGCTATACTTGATTTACAGGCAGATAATAAGGTAATTAGAGAATTACTTAAAGATGTGAAAGAACACACCTCAGGCCCAGAACCACAAGTAAGCTTACCAGAGTTGTTTTTTGGAGACAGAAGAATGTACAGACAATTTAAGAACGCATGTCAACTTTTGTATACCTTAAAACCTAAAACCTATCCTACAGATAGAGTGAGGGTGCTGACTACAATATCATTTCTGAGGTCAGAGCCTAGGATTTGGGCTGATCATTTATGTGAATTGAATGACCCTCTGTTGAATTCCTTATCAGATTTTTTCACAGCTATGGATGAGCTATACCGCGATGCGGACATACAACTTACCGCAGAACAGAAAATGAGGAGCCTTAAACAAGGAAAGAAATCAGTGGAGGAATATATCACTGAATTTAAATTATATGCTTCAGACTCAGCTTGGAGTTTGGTATCACTTAGGAACCAGTTCAGACTGGGCCTGTCAGACATCATCAAGGATGAACTTGCACGTATGGAATTACCCAGCACCCTAGAAGCCCTAATGAAGGTAGCCACACAAATAGACCGAAGATTAAGAGAAAGAAAGGCAGAAAGAACCAACCAGGATAGTACACCAAAACCCTCCACTGCAGCGTACCACCCTCCAAAGACCTCCTCAATTGATCAACCATCTCCCATGGAAATAGGAGTAATTAGAGGACCACTAACTCCAGATGAAAGATTGAGGAGAAGAACAAACCATTTGTGTATGTACTGCGCAAACCCCAACCATATGGTTACTGACTGTCCAATCCTAAGAAAGAGCAAAAAGAGTAAGTTCAAATACTTAAATAACACCAGTACAGATGTTAAAACCGTATCTTACTGTAATCTGTCTCTCCTATTACAGTGGGACCTTAGAAGATTGGACGTCAATGCTATTTTGGATTCTGGAGCTTTTGGAAACTTTATAGATATTTCCATTGTGCAGAAAAATAAAATACCCACTATAATGAAAAAAAATTCCAGTCTCTCTTAAAGTTATTGATGGTTCAACTATTTCTTCTGGACCGATTACACACAACACTGTACCTATTCTAGTCACTACCTCTGGGGGTCATACTGAATACATAACTTTTGACATCATTCCAACACCACATTTTCCAGTTGTCGTAGGTCTTTACTGGTTACAGATGCATAACCCGACTATCGATTGGTCTCTTTCTACAATAACATTTCATTCCAATTTTTGTAAAAATACATGTTTTCCACAACCTGTAATTCTTCATGTCGATTCTACAGAAGTAACCATACCGGAGCCCTACCAAGATTTCTCGGATGTATTCAGTAAAACGGAAGCAGAAACGTTACCCCCGCACCGGATTTATGATTGTCCGATTGAGCTAGTACCAGGAGCCACTTTACCAGTCGGCCATCTCTACCCATTGAGTCAATCAGAACTTGAACATCTGAAACAATACCTGCAAGACAACCTCCGAAAAGGCTTCATTAGACCATCATCCTCACCTGCAGCAGCTGGAATGTTCTTTGTCACTAATAAAGACTCATCACTACGACCAATAATAGATTACCGTGAGCTTAATAAACGGACAATAAAAAACCGGTATCCCTTACCGCTAATTCCAGAGATGATAGAAAGGTTAACCAATGCATCCATATTCACAAAGTTGGACTTAAGAGGGGCTTACAATCTCGTACGTATCAGGGAAGGAGACGAATGGCTCACTGCATTTAGAACTAGTTACGGGTTGTTCGAGTACCTTGTGATGCCATTCGGTCTCTGTAATGCCCCTGCTTCTTTCCAGCATTTTATAAATGATATTTTCAGAGATTTGTTAGATGTATGCTTAGTTGTATACCTTGACGACATTTTGATATATTCCAACAACTTGTCTGACCACATAAAACATGTCCGGTGGGTGCTAGCTCGTCTGAAGATTCATAAGCTATACGCCAAGATAGAGAAATGTTCTTTTCATAAAAACACCATCTCTTTTCTAGGGTATACTATCTCATCAAATGGAATTCAGATGCAGACAGAAAAGGTTGACTCAGTTAAAGACTGGCCCCAGCCAACTGATAGGAAGTCTTTACAGAGATTTCTTGGGTTCGCAAACTATTACCGCAAATTTATAAAATATTTCTCTTCAACTGTTAAACCACTCACTCAGCTTACTGGTACCACACAACCTTTCATTTGGACTGATAGGCATACAACAGTTTTTGATCTCATAAAAAGGAAGTTCACTGAAGCTCCTATTCTTAGATTCCCTAACATTGACCTACAATATATACTCGAGGTTGATTCCTCAGACTTCGCCATCGGGGCAGTACTGTCTCAACAAAAAGGTCCCAAAGAACCTTTACGTCCTATTTCATTTTTCTCTAAAACCATGACTTCAGCTGAAAAAAATTACGCCATTGGGGACAAGGAATTACTAGCAATTCGGAGATCTCTAGAATTTTGGCGTCATCTCTTAGAAGGCGCAAAGAAACCATTCATAATCTATACAGACCACAAAAATTTGCAGTACCTACAAAACAATAAAACTTTATCAGCCCGACAAGTCCGGTGGAGTTTGTACTTTTCAAGATTTGATTTTCAGATTGTCTACCGCCCAGCCAGTAAGAATGGGAAAGCCGATGCTCTATCCCGACAGATTCCATCCCCTCCACCCTCTGACACTCCATCTTCCATGATTCCCTCAGAACGTATCATTGGGTTAGCATCAGATTTATTATCAGATATCAAAAGGCTAACAGTCACCGACACACTTCCAACCACAATGACACTAAAAGAAGTAGAAGGTGTATATTATCACAAAGATAAGATCTACATACCTGAACCACTCAGAGATGAAGTTATACAGCAACATCACGACATCCCAATAGCGGGACACCCCGGTGAAAAACGTATTTTACAACTCATATCCAGACAATACTGGTGGCCACAAATGAGAAGATCTATCTCATCTTACATAAAGGGCTGTATCAACTGTCAAACATGCAAGAATGAAAGGAGTTCCCCTTACGGACTACTGATGCCGATACCCGTGACAGACAGACCATGGAAACAAATCGGTATAGATTTCATAGTTGAATTACCTCCATCTAAAAATCAGACTACCATAATGGTAGTAGTGGATAGCTTTACTAAAATGGCCCATTTCATACCTTACCATAAAACTCCAACTTCAGCTGAAACAGCAACACTTTTCATAGAACATGTTGTCAGATTACATGGAGTACCATCAACAGTAATTTCAGACAGGGGCTCCCAGTTCACTTCAAGTTTTTGGAAAAATTTATGTCTCTCCCTCAGCATACAACATCACTATACTACAGCATACCATCCTCAAGCTAATGGGCAAGTTGAGAGGATAAATCAATGGTTGGATGAATACTTACGCTGCTATTGCTCCTACCAACAAAATAACTGGGTAACTTTCCTTCCCTTTGCTAAATTTGCCTACAATAACTTAACCAGCTCCTCCACTAAACTCACACCCTTCTATGCAAACTATGGTTTCCATCCCAGTATGAGTTCCATCTCATCCATTCCATCAGATTCACCCCTAGTTGATGAGTTAAACAACGCTCTACTCGATAACTTCAAATTCATTAAGGAAAACATCATCAAGGCTCAAAGTTCCCAAAAACACTACTATGACTTAAGAAGACGAGAACCACCTACCTACAAGGTTGGAGATCGAGTCTGGTTGTCAACTAAGAATCTCAAGATTCAGTTACCCAGTAGGAAATTAACCCAGAAATTCTGTGGTCCATTTACCATATCTAAAATTGTAAATAAAAACGCTGTTACTTTGGATCTGCCTACAGCTATGAAAATTCATAGTACCTTCCATGTTCCTTTGATAAAACCCTATTCTCCAACAAGAATCGGGACTGCACTCCTTCCCCCTAGTGTTTCTATACAAGATTCCGATGTTTACGAAGTTCAAGAGTTGATAGACTCTCGGTACTCGAGGGGTAAATTACAGTATTTAGTGAGATGGAAGGGTTTCACGGAAGAAGACGATACCTGGGAACCGACGTCTAATATCTTTCCCCAAAATTGGTTTCCCTTTATCACAGGAAGTTTCCTGATCGTCCTCGACCTCAAGCTGAGGATCAGCTTGTTTGAGGGGGGAGTCATGTCAGGGATTTGTGCATACTGTTTCTTTAAATTAGCCGCACCAATTACCTCCTTGCAGCTCCTTTAAATCACCTGCTCACTAAGCAATCACTGCTTAGTATTTTGTTATTCAACCCTGAGTAACTCTGAGCCTCCTGCTCCCTCCTGTGACTATAGTTCTATAGATATCTTTTGATCTTTTCCTGCAGGTCTTTTGTGTTGGCTACTCTGAACTTTTAATCTACAGCACATTTGTCTTGGAATCAATATTTCTATCAGAGACACTGCATGAACTTATCCTTTTGTTTGCTTATTTCACTTTCAGCTTTCCTGCCCACCGGAGTCAGTCCTCAGACTGTCTGGATCCGGACCTCTGTACTCCTCAAAGTACCGACTCTCTCTGAACCAGCACCTCTCAAACTAAGGTACAATTTCTCCTCAAATAATTACTTACCGGAAAAGTTTCTATCGCAGCTTCTGTTCCTAACCGCTCTCCGCTGCCTGTGTTTGCCTGACGTCACACGCTACTCAAGCTGCAGCGTGTGAACAGAGTACACTTCTCCCTCTGCTAAAGCTCCTTCCTCATACACGCTGAATTGGCTTGCTTCGTCTGGAATGAACTGTGAGTACCTCTAATAGAGGAAAACCTAACCTACCGCATTTGAAATAAGAACTGTTCATAACTGGAAAGGTTCATTTAATGCAATTTAGTTCATTCATAATGTTAACAAATATGACTGAGTGAAATGCCTTCCGCTTGGAGTTGTCTCTGTATTTAAATCCTGCAGTGCCTATATTATTATTCTCTTCTGATCTCACTCTATGAGTTAAAGAAGAAGTCTCTTATCTGAATATTTGGGGATATTCTGAATCTCTGACTTAACAAACTAACCTTACACTAATTCAACTGATAACATTCAGAACCCAGTGTTATCATATCACCTAGTGTTACAAACCAACAATTACTTATATTTGTTTGCTAAGTAACTGGTTAACAGTTTCTCTCAGAAAAATCAAACAAGTGTTTGTAGTTTCTTACAGAGGCTGACTGCGTGGAGATTGAACGCTTCGCCTTAGCCAAGAGAGGTTTATCTGAGAGGGTTATTGACACTCATTCAGGCGCGTAAGGCTGTTACTCGTCGCATGTATCATAAGGTGTGGAGATCTTACTTGTTCTGGTATGAAGAGCGTGTTTTCTCCTGGTATAAGGTCAAGGCTGCCAGGATTCTTTCTTTTCTCCAGGAGGGCCTGGAGAAGGTCTTTTTTGCCAGTTTCCTGAGGGGACAGATTTCGGCCCTTTCTGTTTTGCTGCATAAGAGGCTTGCAGAGCTTCCTGATGTGCAATCCTTCATTAAGGTATCATCAATCAGGAAATTATGGTCCCTTCCTTGTGTCCTAAGCCTCCTTTTTTGTAGGAACGTTTACTTCATAATCTGGATGTTGTTCGAGTTTTATCTTCAAGCTACTAAGGATTTGTTTGTTATCTACTCTGGGAAGCGTAAGGGTCTGAAGGCCTCTTCGACTTCCTTATCTTTGTGGTTGATGAGTGTTATACACTTAACTTACGAGTCAGCGGGATTTAGACCTCCTCAGAGGATTATGGCTCATTCCACTAGAGCGGTGGCTTCCTCTTGGGCCTTTAAGAACGAGGCATCTATGGATCAGATTTGTAAGGCAGCTACCTGGTCCTACTTACATACTTTTTCAAAATTCTACGAAATTGACGATTTTGCTTTGGCTGAAGCAGGTTTTGTGAGAGAGGTTTTGCAGGCTGTGGTGCCCTCAGATTAGGGTCAGTCTTTTCTTTTACCCCTCCTGTTGTCATTCAGTGTCCTCTAGAGCATGGGTATAGTTTTCCCAACAGTAAGGAATGATGCCGTTAACTCTCTTCATATTAAGAAGGAAAACATCAATTATGCTTACCTGATAATTTAATTTCCTTCTGTATGAGGAGAGTCCACGACCCCAGCCCGTATACTCTGATGGGCGGACCAAAATTTAGTTTTTCTCTTCCGGCACCATTTATACCCCGATATTTCTCCTACTGTTCCTTATTCCCTTGGCAGAATGACTGGGATATGAGGGAAGTGGGGGGGGGGGATCCTGGGGATCTTTTTCTCCTCCTGGTGGCCAGGTTCAATATTTCCCAACACTACGGAATGATGCCATGGACTCTCCTCATACAGAAGGAAAGGAAATTATTAGGTAAGCATAATGTATGCTTTTAAAGGGACATAAAACCCAGATTTATTTATTTTTCGTTCATCATTCAGATAGAGCATATCATTTTAAACCGCTTTCTTATTTACTTCTATTATCAAATTTCTTTCTTTTTATGGCAGCGGTTTTGCAAGAATTGTATCTATTTGCAAGAGCACTTGATGGCAGCACTATTTCCTGTTATGTAGTGCTCCAGACACCTACCTTGGTATCTCTTTAACTAAGAATGCCATGGGAACATAGCAAATTTTATAATAAAATAAGTAAATTAGAAGCTTTTTTTTAAATTGTACACTATCACAAAAGAAAATTTTGGTTTCATATTCCTTTAAAGTGATTGTAAACTTTAATGAATTTAAGCCCAGGATCAAAAAATAGTCCTAAAAATATGGGCACTTTAATTTATTAAAGTTTACAAAGACGCTTATTTTTTAAAATACTTACCTTTCCGTTATGGTTAACATAATGCAGATCCTCCGCCCGCATCTCCTGCTGTATTTAGCATATGGATGACGAATCCGGCTTCCTCCAATCGTTGCGTGCCCCACGTACTGAACACCAATGATTGGAGGAAGCCTGATTCGTCATCCATATGCTAAAGAAAGCAGGACATACGGGCAGTGGATCAGGGTTATGTTTACCATAACCCAAAGGTAAGTATTTTAAAAAAGAAGTCTTTGTAAACTTTAATGAATTAAAGTGCCCCTGTTTTTAAGATTATTTCTTTCCTATGAAATAGAGTCCACAAAACATCATAATTACTAGTGGGATATTCACTCATGGCCAGCAGGAAGCGGCAAGGAGCACCCCAGCAAAGCTGTTAAGTATTACTTCCCTTACCCTTAACCCCCAGTCATTCTCTTTGCTTTGATCACTGGAGGATGGCGAAGATGGTGTCTGAAGGTTTTAATCTTTTTAATGGGTACTTTTCCCTGTAAGCAAGGATTGGGGCTATGCTGTGTCTATGTCAATCTCTTTAGTAAGAGTATTGGTGACTATTAGCAGTTAGAAGACGGCGAGGTAGTCTTAGCTTAAACTTCTAACATTATTGCTACCTCTATTATAGAAAGCCAGAGTTGGTTACTTTGTTATTTATTTTTTCTATAAGTGCCTGGTAGATATGGTGAAGCTGCCACACCTCAGAATACAGCTCCTGCCTGACAGAGCGGGATCCACAGGTAAGTGCTTTCCCCTTCTAGGTTTGAAGGTACTAGTAGTATAGGGGTTAAATTGTCGTGGAAATTATTTAAATCTGTTCTAAGGGCACTGCTTTTATGTGAAAAGAGGCATATTTTTTTATTGGGGATAGTGGGATAGCAACCTCTGGAGGGGTAAGACCTCAGCAGAGCTTAGAGTTTTAAGTGCTTTATTTATGTTTTGTTGCTTCATATAAATAAACTTAATTTGGCTTTTTTTTGTTTTTTGTTAATTGTTAACTGATACCCAATTATGGACACTAATGCTAAAGTTGATTAATTTGAAAAATGCTTATTGTGTTTGGAGTTAAGATAATTCCACAAGTACAGTTTTGCTTTTCATGTTTAAATAAAACTTTAAAGTTTAAAGATAAGATGTCTCTCCCTGAGCCTCCTGTCTCTCAGGATAGTGTTATTCTAGCTATGCCTCAGCTTTCCCCTCAAGCTTCACATGCAGTGCCCTGCTGTTCCTCTCAAACTCCTGGGGGTGTTTATTTACCTGGGGATTTTGCTGCGCAGATTACTTCTGCGGTTTCTGCAGCTTTATCAGCTTTCCAAAGGTTTCTAGTAAAGAGGAAATCTAGACATATTGATGTTAGTAAGGCTGACTCAGTTAGTAAGTATGTCTCAATTATCTGATGAGGATGATTCTTCAGTGGCTTCTGAGGGGGAATTGTCAGATTCTTAAACTGTAGTGACAAATTCTGCAGATTCAGAGGAGATTCATTTCAGATTAAAGTTAGAACACCTTTGAATTCTTTTGAAAGAGGTTCTTGCTACTTTGGAAGATTCTGAATCTGTTGCAGAGAATCCAAAGAGGTCTAGTAAGCTTAATAGGGTATATGATGTACCCTCATCTGTGGAAGTATTTCTGGTTCCAGACCGTATGGCAGATATTATAACTCAGGAATGGGATATACCAGGGATTTCTTTTTCCCCATCCCCTGATTTTAAAAAGATGTTTCCTGTTGCTGACTCTATTCGTGACTCGTGGCGCAGGTTGCCCAAGGTAGAGGTAGCTATCTCTACTCTACTGGCTAAGAGAACTTCTATTCCTATTGAAGATAGTTGTTCTTTCAAGGATCCCATGAATAAGAAGCTCGAGGCTTTTTGAAGAAGATGTACATTCATCAGGGATTACAGTGGCAACCTGTTGCTAGTATTGCTACAGTTGCGGGGCAGCATCTTATTGGTGCGATGATTTGTCTAATCTTATCCTAGAAGAGACTTCTATAGAGGAGATCCAAGACAGGATCAAGGCTCTCAAACTAGCCAATACCTTTATTTGTGATGCCAACATGCAGGTTCTTAGTTTGAGTGCTAAGATTTCTGGTTTTACTGTTTTAGCTCGCAGAGCTCTCTGGTTAAAATCTTGGTCTGCAGATATTTCATTTAAATCCATGCTTTTATCTCTGCCTTATAAGGGTAAAACCTTGTTTGGACCAGGTCTGGCAGAAATTCTTTCTCTCATTTCAGGTGGAAAGGGTTTTTTTCTTTCCTCAGGATAAAAAGAATAGACCTAAGGGTTGCCAGAATTCTAATTTTTGTTCCTTTCGTAACTTTAAGGGACAGAAGTCTTCCTCTTCCAAGTCGGATTAATACAAGTCTTCTTGGAGGTCTGGTCTGCCTTGGAATAGAGGGAAGCAAGCTAAGAAGCCTTCCGTTGATTCTAAATCAACATGAAGGGGCCGCTCCTGATCCTGTAGTGGATAAAGTGGTGGGGGGCATGCTTTTTTTTCCAGCAGGCTTGGATACGCGATGTTTCAGATCCTTGGGCCTTAGATATAGTATACCACGGTTACAGAATAGGATTCAAATCTTGTCCTCCCATGGGCAGGTTCCACCTGTCAGGGTTATCTGTGAATCAGATAGAGAAGCCTTCTTAAACTGCGTATAGGGTCTTTCATCCCTGGGAGTGATTGTTCCAGTTCCTCTAGAGGAACAGGGTCTAGGATTCTATTCATATCTATTTGTGGTTCCCAAGAAGGAGGGCACTTTTCGTCCCATTCTGTACATAGTGTCTCAATCCATTCCTCAGGGTTCCGTCCTTCAAGATGGAGACCATCCGTTCTATTCTTCCTTTGGTCCAAAAGGGTCAGTTCATGACGACTATAGATCTGAAGGACGCAAATCTTCATGTTCCTAGTCACAGGGATCATTACCAGTATCTAAGGTTTGCCTTCCTGGACAAACATTTCCAGTTTGTTGCCCTTCCTTTTGGCCTTGCTACAGCTCCCAGAATTTTTACAAAGGTTTTGGGGGCTCTTCTGGCAGTGATGAGGTCCCAGGGTATTGCTGTGGCGCCTTATCTATTCGACATTCTAGCTCAAGCGCCATCTTTTCATCTAGCAAGATTCGAGATTATGTTGTCTATTCTACGTTCCCACAGGTGGAAAGTGAATCTGGTAAAGAGTTCCATTGTTCCATATACAAGGGTTTGTTTCTTGGGAACAATCGTAGATTCCCTGTCCATGAAGATTTTTCTGACGGACGTCCGAAAATCCAAGCTTCATGTTTCATGCCTTCTCTCCAGTCTGCTATTCGTCCATCTGTGGCTCAATGCATGGAGGTGATTGGACTGATGGTTGCCTAATAAATTTTGATTCCCCAACAAGAGTTTCACTCTCATGGTGGGTTTCAAAGGACCATCTGTCTCAGGGGACATGCTTCCTGAGGCCTTCCTGGGTGATTGTGACCACAGACGCCAGCCTGTTAGGCTGGGGAGCAGTTTGTGGTTTCTTAAAGACAAAGGGCCTGTGGATTCCAGAGGGAGTCGTCTCTTCCAATAAACATCTTGGAGTTGAGAGCAATTTTCTATGCTTTAATAGCTTGGCCTCAACTAGCTTTGGTCCGATTTATTAGATTTCAGTCATACATCATCACCTCGGTGGCCTACATCAATCACCAGGGAAGAACTCGGAGTTTCACGATTGCCATCTCTCTGCCATCCACTTACCAGGGGTGGACAATTGGGAGGTGGATTTTCTAAGCAGGCAGACTTTATATCCTGAGAGTAGGCTCTCCACCCAGAGGTTTTCACAATGATAACTCTCAGGTGGGGGGTTCCGGAGTTGGATCTGATGGCATCTCGTCAAAACGCCAAGCTTCCAAAGTATGGTTCAAGGTCAAGAGATCCTCAAGCCGTTCTGGTAGATGCTCTAGCGGTTCCTTGGTGCCTCATCCTAGCATACCTGTTTCCTCCGTTTGCGTTGCTTCCACGAGTAATTGCTTGAATCAAACAGGAGAGAGCTTCTGTGATTCTAATAGCTCCTGCATGGCCTCGCAGGATCTGGTTCACTGATTTGGTGACTATGTCATCTTTTCCGCCGTGGAAGTTACCATCAGGAAGGACCTTCTCCTTCAGGGTCCCTTTCTTCATCCAAATTTGGTTTCGATAGACGTGGCTTCTCTGAGAAAGTCATAGATACTATGCTTCATGCTCGTAAACCAGTTACTCGCAGATTTTACCATAGTGTATAGTGTAAATACCTTCATTGGTGTGATTCAAAAGGTTTTTCTTGGAACAAAGTAAGGGCTCCTCGAATTTTGCCTTTTAATCAAGAGGGCCTGGAGATGGGTTTGTCAGTCAGTACTTTGAAGGGTCAGATTTCTGCTCTATCTATTCTTCTGTATAAATGTTTGGCAGTTCTGCCAAATGTTCAGTCCTTTGTTCAGGCCTTGGTCAGAATCAGGCCTGTGTTTAAATCTGTTGATCCTCCTTGGAGTTTTAACCTTGTTTTTAGAGTTTTGAAGCAGGGCTCCGTTTGAGCCAATGCATTCTGTTAGTATTAAGTTTCTATCTTGGAAGGTCTTGTTTCATCTTGCTATTTCTTCTGCTCGCAGAGTTTCCGGACTTTCGGCTCTGCAGTGTGATCCCCTTACCTCATTTGTCATGCTGATAAGGCGGTCCTTTGTTCTAAGCTAGGGTTTCTCCCTAAGGCAGTGACGGATCGCAATATTAATCAGGAACTTGTTGTTCCTTCTTTTTGTCCTAACTCTTCTTCCCAGAAGGAACGTCTTTCGCATAACTTGGATGTTGTGCCTACTCTTAAATTTTACCTTCAAGCAACTAAAGATTTTCGGCAGACTTCTGCCCTATTTGTTCTTTTCTCTGGTAAGCATAGGGGTCAGAAGGCCAATTCTACCTCTCTTTCTCTCTGGTTGAGAAGTGTTATTTGGTTAGCTTATGATATAGCTGGACAGCAGCCTCCTGAGTGAATTAATGGCTCATTCCATTAGAGCTGTTTTATCTTCATGGGCTTTTAAAAATAAAGCTTCTGTGGAGCAAATCTGTAAGGCGGCCACTTGTTCCTCTTTACATACTTTTTCCAAATTCTACAAATTTGATACTTTTGCATCAGCTGAGGCTTCTTTTGGGAGAAAGGTTCTTCAAGTGTTGGTGCCTTCAGTTTAGGTCTGCCTGTCTTGTTTTCTCTCCCTATTCATTCTGTGTCCTCTAGCTTGGGTATTGGTTCCCACTAGTAATTAGAATGTTTTGTGGGCTCTCTATGCCATAGGAAAGAAAACTAAATTTATGCTTATCTGATAAATGTATTTATTTCTAGGCATAGAGAGTCCACGACCAACCCTTGTTTAAATTCAGATAGTTTTTTTGTACAAACCTTAGGCACCTCTATATCCTTGTGTTACTTCTTTTTCCATTCCCTTCGTCCGAATGACTGGGGGTTATGGGTAAGGGAAGTGATACTTAACAACTTTGCTGGGGTGCTCTTTGCCGCCTCCTGCTGGCCAAGAGTGAATATCCCACTAGTTATTAGAATGTTTCATGGACTCTCTATGCCCGGAAAGAAAGAAATTTATCAGGTAAGCATGCATTTAGTTTTTTTGATCCTATGCTTTAATTAATTAATGTTTGCAATCACTTTTAAGATATATTCATAAAGTGTTCATTATCAATTCCTTTCTAATATTTTATTATGTTTACTTTTTTAAATTTCAACCAGGCAGTTGCCACATATTTAAAATCTTAGTTTACATTTTAGAATCTGTATATGCTAAGTATTTGTTTTTAAATAAAAATTTGTAGCAGAATACATTCATGTGATTTATTTTAGAATTAGGTCCAAAAACTTGTACTTACTGTCAGAGCAGAGCAACTTTCTCTAAAGGATCTTTTATATAATTTCTGATTGAATATTTTGGTGGGCATGGTGTATTAACACAGTTTTCTATTTTTGACTATCAGAATATTTTAAATGCCAAAGAGCCTGCTGTCCATGAATTTAAGTTGCAGAAAGCATTAACCGAGGATAGACTGCCTGAGCTGTGCACAAGTTCAATGGAAGATATCCCAAGTAAAGAAACAGTAAAGGTAGAAGAAGCAATTGACTCCAGAGTGAATTTACGAGAGAACTCAATTGAAGAATTCCTTGAAGGGGCTGGGACAGACAGAAAAGAATCAGATAAAACTGAGGTTGGTACTAAATGATGCCGGCCAGGTTGGTAGTTATCTAACACATATACCTAAAGCAAACACAGACTCTATTGTAATATACTGCCACAATCTGATTGTTTAGTCCTATTACCTTTGTAGCACACTAACATTGCTTTATAGCATAAATTATTCTTTTATGTGAATGTCAGAATGATTTGTGATTTGGCTTTTTTTTATTATCAACAAAGATAAAAGGTGGTTTGCTTGAGAATCATGAAACCTCTCACGTGGAGCACAGCCGTAGTTCTAATCTTTCTGATATACTGGAGGAAGAAGAGGAGGATGATGATGATTGCAATATAGCATCTTCTAAGACAAAGTGGCAACTGAGCATGGGAGGTGATGCTCCAGGGAAGGTAAGGCGGTTCTTTCTAATACCTAGAAGAGTAACGCCATTATTGTCAAATTAATGCACTAAAATATATTTTTAATTTTCTAGGAGGACAGCACAGATACTGCATTTATGAATTATTAGTTTCACTTTTACTTGAACCAACAGAATGCAGTGCCTGATATATTTCTGATATTTATATTATCTGAAGCTGACAACCTTCCTGCTTACATGTGTGTGACTTTGTTTAATAATATACGGAGCAAGAAAACTCTAGGGGTAGATACACTTCAATTAGATCTATAAAACAAGTCAAAGTTATTGAACATAATTTCATTTAAAGGGACAGTAAAGATTACATTTTAACCCTTTAATGTCTATAGTGTCCCTTTAAGTATACACTGTATGTTAAAATCATATTTTTACAGGTACCTTTTTGTATTGAATATTTACCTTTAAAAGTGATTTCTGAAATGATTCCCCAGCTGCCCCAAGCCTGCAGCTTTTTTTCTGTATTTCAGTTGCGGATGGTCTAGACAATGATAAGCGTACTGTCTGCGCCATTTAATTGCATTTGTCCATGCTTTCAGGTCAAGCTGACTTCCCAGTTTTCCAATGTAGAACCACACATCAGTCCTTCCACCTGGCACACCAATGCAGACAGGAAATTGCAGTCTGCAGTAAGTCTGTCGGACTCCTCTGAGTGCTCGGACACTGAATGGCATGGGTGGTATGTTTCTTATAGGCTGGACTGCCTGCTATTATAAAAAAAACTGGAGGAGCATCTCAGGAGTCATTTTTTAAGGTTGAAATTAAATATAAGTAGACAGCTGTACAAATAATTTTAACACACAGCATGTACTTAATGGCATACTATATAATATTAAAGGGTTAAACAAATTCACCTTTTCTGTCTCTTTAAGGTTGATATCGTGTGTAGAGCAATTATTATGTGTAGCATGGCTGTTGACTTTGTCGCCTCATAACAAATACTCTGAAAATATTGTAATCCATTAAAATGATCTGTTCCACTCTATGGGAAATAATTTATATAATAAGGACTAGAGTTTATGATTTCCAAGACAAATGAGAAAACATTTAGCTTAAGCTCTAAAAGTTTGTTTTGTCTTTCAAGAATATTAAATAAAAGAGACTTTTTTGAGAACAAGTATTCCTCTCAATTATAACTACAATTTTTTTGCTATTGAGGGGTTGGTTTATGTTAAAACCCATTGATATTGAAATACCATGTGCTGTCACTTACAATATAAATATCTGTAAATTAGAAAAGAAAACATTGTTTGCCCTCTTTTCTGTTTGTATTTACATGTTATGAATATGGATGGTGGTAACCACCGGCATTCTATCAGTTGAAATTGATTTCCATTTATTAAACTAACCCTTTATTCCATCTAGATTGAATCCAAGAAGATGGCTAAACTATGACAATGTTGAACAAAGGGATATTATACATAAACTTATGAAAAATATATCCAGTCTTATACAATGAACTTTATATTGTAACAGTTACTTAAAAGTCATGTTTTATTTACCTGTGGAATAATCAAAAATTATCTAAATAAACTGAATAATCAATACTCTAAGATGACAGTGATTATCAACATTCTTTACTTTGGGACACAAAAATGAAAACATGGTCAACTAAGAAGTGTATACTGTTAAAATTACACACATTCAGATATGTTATGCTATAAGTTTTTATATGCTTTTAGGCATTTGTTCACCCTCAGCATATGACTTAGTTGAAGGTTCTAATATTACAGGGTGTTCGGATACCCTGGTGGAGAACCAATGCTGTAGGATGAATTTAACACTAGTGGAAAATATATTTGTATTGTAAATATATGTAAAATTTCATGTTTCTGATTTCTTGATATAGGTAAACCAAATTTAATACAATTTGTCAAGGTAAAAAAGCAAATATTTTAGACTTTCTGTGCTGAAATAGTCAGGCAATATTCTGCCCAGTCTATAGAATATATGCAGTACTTGTTGCATTTTCTTCGCTCATTACCATTATGTTCCACTTCCCCTTTTTTCCTTTTGATTCTTTTAAAATGGCATGAAGTTGGATTGTTGTGAGACGGATAGTGATGAGGAAATCCTCGAGAGAATACTGGACCTGCCTCTGCAAAAACAGTGCAGCAAAAAATTATTTAGTATTCCTGAAGTAACTGAAGAAGAAGAAGATGAAGAAGATAATTTCCCAGTCTCAGTGGCCAAAGTCACTCCCTTTTGCAAGGCTGAGAAACAGAAATATCAGAAAGAGGTGCAGTCAAATCTTTGTGTTGAGTCTCTTCACACCTTTCCACAACTTCCAAGAGACATTTGTGAACAAATGAGTAAAAAAAAATGTGGAAAAACAAACAAAGTTGAATGTGTAGTAGAAGATTGTAAATTTCAAGATGAAGAATGGAATATAAATACTAAAGATTGTATATCACAACAGCAACCCAACAGCCTGATGTCCGCAGAAGGAATCACAAAGAAAAGTTATCATTTAAATGATAAAGCACGCTATACCTATGATACAAACAAGAGGAGGCAGAGTGATGGTCAAGAGCACTGCAGCCGTATGGCTGCAAACCCAGTCCAATCTGTTCTTTACGCACCTCAAAGCCACAACTATAGAGATCAATTAGTATGCAATACAGGCAAAGAAAACTCTCAGATAAGCCAGAAACTCATGAAAGCCAAAACACAAAAAAGTCTTCAAAAACAGTCAACTTGTGGGCTCAATACAAAAACATCAAGCTTAGGAGGTTTAGAAATTAACATTGAATATGATACAGAGGACGAGGAAGATCCATTTTCCACTGACCAGTTTATGCAAAGGACAAAGGCTCATGTATTGGTTGATGGTTTTCAGACAGACCAAGATGGGTGGAGTGATTGTTCCAGTCAGTCAGAGACTATCCAGTTTAATAAATACAGAAAGGGGATGAAAAGACAAGAGAGAGTTCAGGATTGGAAAGCAGAATTGGATGGAAACAATATATTACCACACAGCAAAAACATTCAAATAGCCCATGGCATCAGTTCAAAGGATTCAGAAAACAAGCTTTCAATAAATAAATCTATGCGGGCAGCTCAATGGGATTGTGCTGGAAAGGTGATGTCTGAATCTCCAGAGCTTATAAAAGTGTGTTTAGTTGTCGCCCTATCTTCCTGACATTAGATGCAATTTCGTAGTGGCTGTAGCCTTTTTACGTCTTACTTTACTGCATTTGCTTTTTCTGTATGTGGTCTTAGTGCTTTGCTCCTTGCTTAGTGCTTTGCTCCTTGCTTAAATAAAGGTTGTTGGAGCTCACTCAGCTAGTTGCTGCTTTTGCACTAAGTGCTGTGTTAAACAGCTTTTTTTTATGCTTCAACATACAGTATCTCTCATAAAATATTGTCTGTGACTAATATGCATTGGGAACTTATAAACAGTATTTTTCTTTATGCTTTTAATTTCAATATAGATTTGATGTATGTTCAAGAAACCAAGAAATCTTTTTAGTCACCTTTATTTTGGGTGGTGAAAGGTTTTCAATAAATGAGTCTCCATCCCTTTTATTATCTTAGATTTGTAAGTCTTCTGTATCATATAGTCATGTCTCCAAAGGAGATCAACCTTTGTATGATGTTTGTTATATGAATAAAATATATAACAATCTAATTTATCCCCTCTAAGAAAAAGACGTGATACACATAAAGGGCCAGATTACAAGTTGCATGCTAACATTTATGTGCAAGCGATATCGGGTTTATCGCGCACATTGGAAGGAGCGTTCGAATTACAAGTTGAAAGTAAATGCGAACGCATGAGCTTAATCACGATTTACGCTAGGTGGATAGCTGCAACCTCAAAGCTCTGGTTAACTGTTAACAAAAATATCAAAAATACATTGAAAAGTACAGTTACATGCATAAAAAAGGCATGCAATGGTCTTTAACATAGATACATACATATACATGTCTAAGTATGTATGTATAGATGTGTGTACAGTACATATGTTTTTATGTGTATTTATGTATTTGCAAACATATAAATACATATGTGTGCATTTGATATTAAAGTGTTATACTGTGTATTTACTGTAAATATTTCACATTCCAATGTTCTTCACATAGGGGAATATGTATTTGTGTGTGTGTGTGTATATATATATATATATATATATATATATTTATGAATACATAGAGCACATTCTTCTATGTGAAGAACATTGAAATGTGAAATATTAATATATTCATGTCAAGTTTGCGCACTCGAGAAAATGCACACAAGTAACATACTAGGTTGGGTTTTTTTTTCACTTTTCAAGCTCCATTGAAGTCTATGGGGGAATACGTTAAAGTGGTCGCATTATTAGAAGCTCGACTTTTTGCGCGCATCAAGTTAGCACTCAAGTGAAAACTTTTTACTTTCAACTTGTAATACGAGCACTACCCGACACGTGCAAAAAACTTCTCACGGAGTTCACACGTGAGCAGGAGCCACTCGTAGTCTGGCCAAAAGTGTTTATCTGGGGTAACAGAGTAAATATGTATATGTTACTTTCTATATTTACTGAACATATATGATAAATACTGTATGTGGTCCCATTTTTGTGATTTCCTTTGCTTTGTTCCAGTTTGCTATTTAGTCTCATTTAGTACATTGTAAATATATATATATTTCTTTCCTAAGACATGGAGAGTCCACAAAGTCATTCTAATTACTAGTGGTATATTTACTCCTGGCCAGCAGGAGGAGGCAAAGAGCACCCCAGCAGAGCTGTTAAGTGTCACTTCCCTTACCCATAACCCCCAGTCATTCTCTTTGCCTCTGTCATTGGAGGACGGGAAGTTAATGTCTGAAAGATTTTTATTCCTTTAATGGGTACTTTTCCCTGCAAGCAAGGATTGGGGTTTAGCTGTGTCCACGTCAATCTCTTGAGTAAGAGTAGTGGTGGCTTTTAAGCAGTTAGAAAGTGGTGAGGTTGTCCTTGCTTTGTTTTTTACCCTAGTTATAGAAAACCAGAGTTGGTTACTCTGTTCTTTCTTTTTCTGCAGGTCTCTGTAAGGAGTATGTGTCCTTTCACGCCTTGAGAGCTGTCTTCCTGCCCGACAGCTGGATTTGCAGCTAAGTGCTTTTGTCTTCTAGGTATGGTAGACTTGAATTATTTCTGCGTTATTAATCTGGGACATATGTAATCCTTGGTGTAGGATTTTCTTGGGGCAGTGTGTAGGCACTTGTGTATGTGTGGAGACTAAGGGGTTACTAGCTTCCCTTACTGTGTTTGGGACGGTATCTCTGGGGCTCAATTTTATTAGATGGCAGTTTAAGTATCGTTTCTGAAGAAAATTCAACACTTTCTTTTTGGTATCTGAGTTATTATAAGAAACGCATGCTTTTTACTCTGCTGCGCAGTTTCTTTTCCTGCTGGTCATGTGATTCCCCGCCCTTCCATTTGAGATGCGGAGCGGCGTAATTTCTATGTGAGCTTTCTTCTGTAACGGCTCGTTTGACCGATCTGCAGGGGAGTATGTTGAATATTGGTGAAGGTTCAGGTAGGGCACCTCAGGGTGTGAGGTGTAGAGGCGCATACTATGTTTTTTCCTGATTTTTCTGTTAGTGTTTTTGCGCTCTGGCAAAACTTTTTCCTTTTTAAAGTGACAGTAGTCATTTTCTAGTTACCTTTTATTGAGTTTATTTTGGGGATTAATCCAAGCTTTGGACTCTGAACAGGAGTCTGTTTCTCTAAATAAATGTTTAATGTGTTTGGAAGCCCAAATTGTTTTGCCTATGCAATTTTGTTTCTCATGTTTTGCCAGGACGCTTAAGTTTAAAGATAAATTACTGCCTTCTAAACCTAATATCTCACAGGATGATGCTGCTGCTCAGGATATGCCACAGCTTTCTCCTCAAACTTCCCAAACCTAAATGGATTCACATTCAGTGCCCTGCGGTTCCTCTCAGCCTCCTGGAGGAGTGTATTTGCCAATAGATTTTGCTGCACAGATATCTTCTGCGGTATCTGCGGCTTTTCCCATGATGGGGAAGCGCAAGAGGAAATTGAAACATTTTTCTGATAGTAAGGTGTCTGTTCCATCTTCTGCTGTGAGGGTTGACCTTCCCGTAAGTCTGATGAGGAGGATAACTCCGTAGCTTCTGAGGGAGTATAAATCCTTTGAATGATTCTGAAGAAGTAAGCTTCAGATTTAAGCTTGAACACCTTCATTTACTTCTGAAGGAGGTACTAGCTACTTTGGACGACTCCGACTCTCTAGTCGCTGTCAACCCTAAAAAATATAGTAAGCTTAATAAATACTGTTATGTTCCATCTGCCCTGGAAGTATTTCCTGTCCCAGACCGTGTGTCGGAGATAATTTCTCAGGAATGGGATAAGCCAGGGGTTCCCTTTTCCCCTTCTACAATTTTTAAGAAGATGTTTCCTATTGCTGACTCCATTAGGTACTCATGGCCCACTGTGCCTAAAGTAGAAGGACCTATTTCCACTCTGGCCAAGAGAACCACGATTCCTATAGAGGATAGCTGTTCTTTGAAAGATCCTATGGATAAAAAGCTGGAGGCTTATTTAAAGAAAATCTATGTTCATCATTACAATGGCAGCCTGCCGTTTTGTATTGCTACGGTAACAAGCGCAGCATCTTATTGGTGTGACACTTTGAGCTAATTTTAGAAGATAATTTGTTAGAGGAGATCCAAGATAGGATCAAGCCTCTCAAGCTGGCTAATTCCTTTATCTCTGATGCCAACATGCAAGTCATTAGACTGGGAGCCAAGATGTCTGCTTTCACTGTTCTAGCCCGCAGGCTCTGTGGTTAAAATCTTGGTCAGCTGATGTTACCGTCAAGTCCAAGCTCTTGTCGCTAACTTCCAAGGGCAAGACCCTGTTTGACCCTGGTCTGACGGAGATCATTTCTGAAATTACAGGTAGAAAGGGGTCTTTTCTGCCACAAGACAAGAAGAATATAGACCTAAGGGACATCAAAATTAAAATTTTTGTTCCTTTCGTAACTTCAAGGGTCAAACGTCTTCCTCCTCCAAGCCAAAGCAGTCCAAGTCCTCTTGGAGACCCAATCAGACTTGGAATAAGGGAAAGCAGTCAAAGAAGCCTTCACCTGAGACTAAGTCAGCATGTGGGGGGCAGACTTTCCTTGTTTCATCAAGCTTGGATATGCCATGTCTCAGACCCTTGGGCTGTGGACATAGTATCTCAGGGTTACAAAATAGAATTCAAGAATTGTCCTCTCAAGATTATCTGCAGATCAGCTAAAAAGAGAGGCATTCTTAAGATCCGTTCACGATCTTTCTTCCCTGGGAGTGATTGTCCCAGTTCCAGTAAAGGAACAGGTTCTAGGATTCTATTCAAATCTGTTTGTGGTTCCCAAAAAAGAGGGAACTTTTCAACCCATTTTAGACCTGAAATGTCTCAACAAGTTTCTCTGGGTACCGTCCTTCAAGATGGAGACCATTCGGTCCATTCTTCCTTTGGTCCAAGAGGGTCAGTTCATGACCACCATAGACCTGAAGGACGCGTATCTTCTTGTTCCCATTCACAGGGATCATTACCAGTTTCTGAGATTCACTTTTCTAGACGAGCACTTTCAATTTGTTGCTCTTCCGTTTTGGCTTTGCCACGGCTCCCCGAATTTTCAAAAAGGTTCGGCGGGCGCTCTTGGCAGTAGTCAGGTCTCAGGGAATTGCAGTGGCTCCTTACCTGGACGACATCTTGGTTCAGGCGTCATCTTTTCAACTAGCAAAATCTCATACAGAGATCTTGTTGACTTTTCTATGTTTCCACAGATGGAAAGTGAATCTGGAGAAGAGTTCCCTTGTTCCATCTACAAGGGTGTGTTTCTTAGGGACCATCATAGATTCCCTATCTATGAAGATTTTTCTGATGGAGGTCAGAAAATCTAAACTTCTCTCTTCTTTCCTCTCACTCCAGTCTACTGTTCGGCCATCAGTGGCTCAATGCATGGAAGTAATTGGTCTGATGGTCGCTTCCATGGACATCATTCCCTTTGCTCGATTCCATTTGAGAGCTCTGCAATTATGCATGCTCAGACAATGAAACAGAGACCATTCAGATCTGTCTCAGAGGCTACATCTGGACCAGTTGTGGTGTATTTCTCAGGATCATCTGTCTCAGGGCACATGCTTCCGGAGACCCTCCTGGGTGATTGTGACCACGGACGCCAGACTGCTAGGCTGGGGAGCAGTCTGGGACTCGTTAAAGGCTCAGGGCCTGTGGTTTCGGGAGTAGTCTTCTCTCCCCATAAACATCTTGGAGTTGAGAGTGATCTTCAATGCCTTGATGGCTTGGCCTCAGTTATCTTTAGCCCGGTGTATCAGATTCCAGTCGGACAACATCACCTCAGTGGCTTACATCAACCACCAGAGAGGAACTCAGAGTTCCTTGGTCATGAAGGAGGTGGCTCAGATTATTCAGTGGGAGGAAGCTCACGATTTTCTTCTATCTGCCATCCACATTCCAGGAGTGGACAACTGGGAGGCGGATTTTCTGAGCATACAGACCTTTCATCCCGGGAGTGGGCTCTCCATCCGGAGGTGTTCTCCATGTTAACCCTCAAATGGGGGGTGCCGGAGTTGGATCTGATGGCGTCTCATCAGAATGCCAAGCTTTCAAGGTACGGTTCAATGGCAATAGATCCTCAGGCCGCCCTGGTAAATGCTCTGGCGGTCCCTTGGGATTGAAGTCTAGCATACCTGTTTCCTCCGTTTGCTCTTCTTCCACGAGTCATTGTTGGCATCAAACAGGAGAGAGCGTCTGTAATTCTGATAGCTCCTGCATGGCCTCGCAGGATCTGTTTTGCATACCTGGTGAGGATGTCTTCTCTTCCACCTTGGAGGTTACTTCTGAGGAAGGACCTTCTAACTCAGGGTCATTTCCTCCATCCAAATCTAGTTTCTCTGAAGCTGACTGCATGGAGATTGAACGCTTAGTTTTGTCTAAGCGCGGATTTTCTGAGTCAGTCATTAATACTATGCTTCTGGCCCACAAACCAGTTACTCGTAAGATTTACTATAAGGTATGGCGCAAATATCTTTATTGGTGTGAATCGAAGGGCTTCTCTTTGAGTAGGGTCAGGATTCCTAGAATTTTGTCTTTTCTCCTGGAAGGTCTGGAGAAGGGTTTGTCAGTCAGTTCTCTGAAGGGTCATATTTCTGCGCTATCTTTTCTTTTACACAAGCGCCTGGTGGATATGCCAGACGTTCAATCTTTTTGTCAGGCCCTGGTCAGAATCAAGCCGGTGTTTAAACCTGTTGCTCCTCCTTGGAGCTTGATCCTTGTGCTTAAAGTTTTGCAGCAGGCTCCGTTTGAGCCAATGCATTCTGTAGATATTAAGTTATCTTGGAAGGTTTTGTTCCTTATTGCTATTTCCTCTGCTCGCAGAGTTTCTGAACTCTCGGCTCTGCAGTGTGATTCCCCTTACCTTATTTTTCATGCGGATAAGGCGGTCCTTCGTAGTAAATTGGGGTTTCTTCCCCTAATGCGGATCGAAACATTAATCAGGAAATTGTCGTTCCTTTGTTTTGTCGAAATCCTTCTTCTCATCCTAATCCTTCTTCTCATAAGGAACGTCTTTTGCATAACCTGGATGTTGTGCGTGCTCTTACATTTTACCTACAGGCTACTAAGGTTTTTCGCCAATCTTCAGCCCTTTTTCTTTGTTTCGCTGAAAAGCGGAAGGGCCAGAAGGCCTCTTCTACTTCTCTTTCCCTCTGGTTGAGAAGTATGATTCGTTTTGCTTATGAGATTGCTGGACAGCATCCTCCTGAGAGAATTACGGCTCATTCTACTAGGGCTGTCTCCTCATCCTGGGCTTTCAAAAATGAAGCTTCTGTGGAACAGATTTACAAGGCTGCTACATGGACCTCTCTGCATACTTTTTCTAAATTTTACAAATTTGATACTTTTGCCTCGGCTGAGACTTCCTTTGGGAGAAAGGTTCTTCAAGTGTTGGTGCCTTCGGTTTAGGCCTGTTGTCTTGTTTTCCCTCCCTGTTCATTCCGTGTCCTCTAGCTTGGTTATTGGTTCCCACTAGTAATTGGAATGATGTTGTGGACTCTCCATGTCTTAGGAAAGAAAACAAAATTAATGCTTACCTGATACATTTTATTTATTTCCAGTCATGGAGAGTCCACTACCCCACCCTTAATTAAGACTGTTTTTTTTTTTTGTTTTTTTTTAAAGCCTCAGGCACCTCTACACCTTGTTATCTTCTTTTTCCATTTCCCTTCGGCTGAATGACTGGCGGTTATGGGTAAGGGAAGTTACAATTAACAGCTCTGCTGGGGTGCTCTTTGCCGCCTCCTGCTGGCCAGGAGTGAATATCCCACTAGTAATTGGAATGATGTTGTGAACTCTCCATGTCTGGAAAGAAAGAAATTTATCAGGTAAGCATAAATTTTGTTTTTTTCTTCATAAGGATTGGAATGGAGCTTCCAGAACTTCTGTCCTACCAGGTTCTACATCGGAAACTGCATCTGCTAAGAATACAAGAGCAGGCCAACTGATATCTGACACTGAATCAGGTCAATTTATTTAAAATAACTTTTTTCACATACTATAAAAGTGTTGCTTTACAGTAATACTTTATTTTCATTTTTTTAACTACAGAGGCCACCCATGATGCTTCATCAGAATGCTGTCAACCTATTACACCAGAAAAACTAAGTCCTTCAAAACATCAATCATCAGAATTAAGGAGGTTATTTGTGGCACTGTTTGACTATGATCCACTAACCATGTCACCAAATCCTGATTCACATGAAGAACTTCCCTTTAAAGAAGGACAAATTATTCAGGTACATTACAAAGCTAGATTAGAGACCCTTTTGTTTTTAAATTTTTTACTTATTGCTGTCATATTTATCATGATTGCATGAACCAGAAGATGAATTTGAGACAATTAGGTTAACAGTAAGTCATATACTTGGTGAGGAATGTAAAAAGCAGGAATGTAAGCTTAGAATCTGGCCCATTTTTTGTTCAGCACCCTGAGTAGCTACATTTAGCCACCAATCAGCAAGCGCGGCCCAGGTGATGAACCAAAAAGGGGCTGGTTCTAAGCTTACATTCCTACTTTTTTTTCATGTAATTGGCAAGAGTCCATGAGCTAGTGACGTATGGGATATACAATCCTACCAGGAGGGGCAAAGTTTCCCAAACCTCAAAATGCCTATAAATACCACACCCACAATTCAGTTTTACAAACGTTGCCTCCTATGGAGGTTGTGAAGTAAGTTTGTGCTTGATTTTTATGATTTCTTCTGTGATAAGCGCTTCTAAGCATTCTGAAGCCCAATTCCTCTCAGAGTACAGTGGTTGTCAGAGGGATGTGAAGAGAGTATCGCCTATTTGATTTTTATGGTTTTCCTTGCGGGAAATCTTTTCAAGGGTTCTCTGTTATTGGTCGTAGGGATTCATCTCCTACTTCCCTCCTTTCAGATTGACGATATACTCTTATATAACATTACCTCTGCTGATAGCTTTCATTACTGGTTTGGCTGTCTGCTATATGTGGATGGGTGTCTTTCGGTAAGTATGTATCATTATTTAAGTCACTCTCAGCAATGGTTTGGCGCTTTATGTAGTATAATAAAGTTTTAAATATATGTATTTTACTTATATTTCTCTTGTAAGGTGTATCCAGTCCACGGGTTCATCCATTACTTGTGGGATATTCTCCTTCCCAACAGGAAGTTGCAAGAGGACACCCACAGCAGAGCTGTCTATATAGCTCTTCACCTAACTGCCACTCCCAGTCATTCTCTTGCAACTCTCGACAAGAAAGGAAGTATCAAGAGATATGTGGTGACTTAGTGTAGTTTTACCTTCAATCAAGAGTTTGTTATTTTTAAACGGTACCGGCGTTGTACTGTTTTTCTCTCAGGCAGAAATTAGAAGAATAGTTCTGCCCGGAGATTTGAGGATCTTAGCGGTTTGTAACTAAGGTCCATTGCTGTTCTCACACATAACTGATGAATATGGGAAAACTTCAGATGGGGGAACGGCCTGCTTTGAGGTATGTTCAGTATTTTTATTTCTAAAGAGAGGAATAAGTTCTAGAAAATGCTGACAGAGCCTTGTGTATTTGAGGTAAGCCTGATGTAGTGATTTAACAGCGACTGGGATCATGCTTACATAACAGGGTAATACTCATGTTAATATTCATATTGCTTAGTGACAAAACGTTTACATGATTTCATAAATAGGACGTTTTTTCTCTGAGGGAGATAAGTCTTTATTTGGGGCCTAGTTTCCACATGGCTAGTCAGATACTCCCAGGAGTATTTTCTTTAGGCCCCTCTGACATCCAGTACATGGTGGGAGGGGCCTATTTTAACTGTGCAGTTTTAATTCAGACTGAGACATCCAGCTTCCCTAGAAGAGTCCCCTGGCATCTGAGAACCATTTCAAAGGGGTTATTTCTGCACAAAATCATTTTTATGGGCAGGTAGGAGCCTCAGCAGAGCTGTGGCATGGTGCTCAATTGATTTTTAACGTTTTTTTAACGTTTTTCAATCTGGCTTGGGGCCTAAGGGGTTAATCATCCATTTGCAAGTGGGTGCAATGCTGCTTTAGTCCCTTATTCACACTGTAAAAATTTCAAAGATTTTACTGTATTTTTTCACTGTTTTGCAGTTTAAGTGCTAGTTTTTTTCTCTTAAAGGCACAGTAACGTTTTTGTTTAATTGCTGTTTCACCTTTATTAAAGTGTTTTCCAAGCTTGCTTGTCTCATTACTAGTCTGTTAAACATATCTGACATAGAGGAAACTCTTTGTTCAATATGTTTGGAAGCCATTGTGGAACCCCCTCTTAGAATGTGTACCAAATGTACTGAAATTTCTATAAACTATAAAGACCATATTATGGCGCTTAAAGATTTATCTCCAGGGGATTCTCTGACTAAAAAGAGGGAGATTATGCCATCTAACTCTCCCCATGTGTCAAAACCTATAACTCCCGCTCAAGTGACGCCAAGTACATCTAGCGCGTCTAATTCTTTTACCTTACAGGACATGGCGGCAATTATGAATGCTACCCTCACAGAGGTATTCTCCAAACTGCCAGGGCTACAAGGAAAGCGAGACAGCTCTGGGGCTAGAATTAATACAGAGCTTTCTGACGCTTTATTGCCTGTGTCCGATATACCCTCACAATGCTCAGAAGCCGAGGCAGGTGAGCTTCTATCTGTGGGTGACATTTCAGACTCAGGGAAGGAGTTACTTCAGTCTGATTCTGAGATGACAGCGTTTAAATTTAAGCTTGAACACCTCAGTTTATTGCTTAGGGAGGTTTTAGCGACTCTGGATGACTGTGACCCCATTGTGGTTCCAGAGAAATTGTGTAAAATGGACAATTACTTTGCAGTACCTGTTTACACAGATGTTTTTCCCGTCCCTAAGAGGTTTTCGGAAATTATTACTAAGGAATGGGATAGACCTGGTGTGCCGTTCTCTCCCCTCCTGCTTTTAAAAAGATGTTTCCCATAGATGCCACCATACGGGACTCGTGGCAGACGGTTCCTAAGGTGGAGGGAGCAGTCTCCACCCTAGCTAAGCATACAACTATCCCCGTCGAGGACAGTTGTGCTTTCCTAGATCCTATGGATAAAAAATTGGAGGGTCTCCTTAAGAAAATTTTTATACTTCAAGGTTTTATTCTCCAGCCTCTTGCATGCATTGCCCCAGTTACTGCTGCAGCGGCTTTTTGGTTTGAGTCTCTTGAGGAGGATCTACAGGTGGAGACCGCGTTAGACGATATTCTAGACAGGATTAAAGCTCTTAAGTTAGCTAACTCCTTTATTTCTGAAGCCATTTTTCATTTAGCCAAGCTAACGGATAAGAATTCAGGTTTTGCCATTTTGGCGCGTAGGGCTCTATGGCTTAAGTCCTGGTCGGCAGACGTTACTTCAAAGTCTAAGCTTCTTAACATCCCCTTCAAGGGACAGACCCTATTCAGGCCCGGTCTGAAGGAGATCATTTCTGATATTACTGGAGGAAAAGGTCACGCCCTTCCTCAGGATAGGTCCAATAAGTTAAGGACCAAACAGAATAATTTTTGTTCCTTTCTAAACTTCGAGTGGCGCAGCTTCAGTTTCCTCTAATGCAAAACAAGAGGGGAATTTCGCCCAGTCCAAACCAGTCTGGAGACCTAACCAGGCTTGGAATAAGGGGAAGCAGGCCAAGAAACCTGCGGTAGCCTCTAAGACAGCATGAAAGAGTAGCCCCCGATCCGGGACTGGATCTAGTGGGGGGCAGACTCTCTCTCTTCGCCCAGGCTTCGGCAAGAAACGTCCAGGATCCCTGGGCATTAGAGATTGTTCCCAGGGATATCTTCTGGACTTCAAAGCTTCATCTTCAAAGGGAGAGACATTCTTACGTTGTGTTCAAGACCTGCTGGTTATGGGAGTGATCCACCCAGTTCCAAGGGAGGAACAGGGGCAGGGCTTCTATTCAAATCTGTTTATAGTTCCCAAAAAAGAGGGAACTTTCAGACCAATCTTGGATCTCAAGATCCTAAACAAATTTCTCACGGTCCCATCCTTCACGATGGAGACTATCCGAACCATCCTCCCTATGATCCAGGAGGGTCAATATATGACTACCGTGGACTTAAAGGATGCTTATCTCCACATTCCGATTCACAGAGATCATCATCAGTTCCTCAGGTTCGCCTTCTTAGACGGGCATTACCAGTTTGTGGCTCTTCCCTTCGGGTTAGCCACGGCACCAAGAATCTTTACGAAGGTTCTAGGGTCCCTACTGGCGGTTCTAAGGCCACGGGGCATAGTGGTGGCTCCTTACCTAGACGACATTCTGATACAGGCGTCGACTTTTCAAATCGCCAAGTCCCATACGGACATTGTTCTGGCCTTTCTGAGGTCTCACGGGTGGAAGGTGAACGAAGAAAAGAGTTCTCTCTCCCCTCTCACAAGAGTTTCCTTCCTAGGAACACTGATAGATTCAGTAGAAATGAAAATTTTTCTGACAGAGGTCAGGTTATCAAAGCTTCTGACTTCCTGCCGTGTTCTTCATTCCACTTCTCGGCCGTCAGTGGCTCAGTGTATGGAAGTAATCGGCCTAATGGTAGCGGCAATGGACATAGTTCCGTTTGCCCGCCTACATCTCAGACCACTGCAACTTTGCATGCTCAATCGGTGGAATGGGGATTACACAGATTTGTCCCCTCTGCTATATCTGGATCAAGAGACCAGGGATTCTCTTCTCTGGTGGTTCTCTCGGGTCCACCTGTCCAGGGGAATGAGTTTCCGCAGGCCACAGTGGACTATAGTCACGACAGATGCCAGCCTTCTGGGCTGGGGCGCAGTCTGGAACTCCCTGAAGGCTCAGGGTTCGTGGACTCAGGAGGAAGCCCTCCTTCCGATAAACATTCTGGAACTGAGAGCGATATTCAATGCTCTTCAGGCTTGGCCTCAATTAGCTGCGGTCAGGTTCATCAGATTTCAATTGGACAATATCACGACTGTAGCCTATATCAACGATCGGGGGGGGACAAGAAGCCCCCTGGCAATGTTGGAGGTTTCAAAGATAATTCTATAGGCAGAGGTTCACTCTTGCCATCTCTCAGCTATCCATATCCCAGGAGTAGAGAACTGGGAGGCGGATTTTCTAAGTCGGGAGACTTTTCATCCGGGGGAGTGGGAGCTCCATCCGGAGGTATTTGCCCAGCTTATTCAACTATGGGGCAAACCAGAAGTGGATCTGATGGCGTCTCATCAGAACGCCAAGCTTCCCTGTTACGGGGCCAGGTCAAGGGATCCCCAGGCAGCACTGATAGATGCTCTAGCAGTGCCCTGGTCCTTCAGCCTGGCTTATGTGTTCCCTCCATTTCCTCTCCTCCCTCGTCTGATTGCCAAGATCAAGCAGGAGAGAGCTTCAGTGATTTTGATAGCACCTGCGTGGCCACGCAGGACTTGGGATGCAGATCTGGTGGACATGTCATTCCTTCCATCATGGACTCTGCCGCTGAGGCAGGACCTTCTACTCCAAGGTCCATTCAAAGATCCAAATCTAATTTCTCTGCAGCTGACTGCTTGGAGATTGAACGCTTGATTTTATCAAAACGTGGTTTCTCCGAGTCGGTCATTGATACCTTAATTCAGTCTCGAAAACCTGTCACCAGGAAAATCTATCTTAAGATATGGTGTAAATATTTTCATTGGTGTGAATCCAAGGGTTACTCATGGAATAAAGTCAGGATTCCTAGGATATTATCCTTTCTCCAAGAAGGATTGGAGAAGGGATTGTCAGCTAGTTCTTTAAAGGGACAGATTTCTGCTCTGTCTATTCTTCTGCACAAGCGTCTGGCAGATGTTCCAGACGTTCAGGCGTTTTGTCAGGCTTTAGTTAGAATCAAGCCTGTGTTTAAAGCTGTTGCTCCGCCATGGAGTTTAAATTTAGTTCTTAAAGTTCTTCAAGGGGTTCCGTTTGAACCTCTGCATTCCATAGATATCAAACTTCTATCTTGGAAAGTTCTGTTTTTGGTAGCTATCTCTTCGGCTCGAAGAGTTTCAGAGTTATCTGCCTTACAGTGTGATTCCCCTTATCTGATCTTCCATACAGATAAGGTAGTTTTGCGTACCAAACCTGGGTTTCTTCCTAAGGTGGTATCTAATAAGAATATCAATCAGGAGATTGTTGTTCCATCACTGTGTCCTAATCCTTCTTCAAAGAAGTAACGTCTATTACACAATCTTGACGTGGTTCGTGCTTTAAAGTTTTATTTACAAGCTGCTAAGGATTTTCATCAAACATCTGCATTGTTTGTTGTCTACTCTGGACAGAGGAGAGGCCAAAAGGCTTCGGCATCTTCTCTTTCTTTTTGGCTGAGAAGCATAATCCGTTTAGCTTATGAGACTGCTGTCCAGCAGCTTCCTGAAAGAATTACAGCTCATTCCACTAGAGCAGTAGCTTCTACATGGGCTTTTAGAAACGAGGCCTCTATTGAACAGATTTGTAAGGCAGCGACTTGGTCTTCGCTTCATACTTTTTCTAAATTCTACAAATTTGATACTTTTGCTTCCTCGGAGGCTATTTTTGGGAGAAAGGTCTTGCAGGCAGTGGTGCCTTCCGTTTACGTTCCTGCCTTGTCCCTCCCTTCATCTGTGTCCTAAAGCTTTTGTATTGGTATCCCACAATTAATGGATGAACCCGTGGACTGGATACACCTTACAAGAGAAAACAAAATTTATGCTTACCTGATAAATTTCTTTCTCTTGTGGTGTATCCAGTCCACGGCCCGCCCTGTCACTTTAAGGCAGGTGTTTTTTATTTTTAAACTACAGTCACCACTGCACCCTATAGTTTCTGCTTTTTTCTTGCTTGTCTTCGGTCGAATAACTGGGAGTGGCAGTTAGGGGAGGAGCTATATAGACAGCTCTGCTGTGGGTGTCCTCTTGCAACTTCCTGTTAAGAAGGAGAATATCCCACAAGTAATGGATGAACCCATGGACTGGATACACCACAAGTGAAAGAAATTTATCAGGTAAGCATAAATTTTGTTTTTCATGTAATTAGCAAGAGTCCATGAGCTAGTGACGTATGGGATATACATTCCTACCAGGAGGGGCAAAGTTTCCCAAACCTCAAAATGCCTATAAATACACCCCTCACCACACCCACAATTCAGTTTTACAAACTTTGCCTCCTATGGAGGTGGTGAAGTAAGTTTGTGCTAGATTCTACGTTGATATGCGCTCCGCAGCAAGTTGGAGCCCGGTTTTCCTCTCAGCGTGCAGTGAATGTCAGAGGGATGTGAGGAGAGTATTGCCTATTTGAATGCAGTGATCTCCTTCTACGGGGTCTATTTCATAGGTTCTCTGTTATCGGTCGTAGAGATTCATCTCTTACCTCCCTTTTCAGATCGACGATATACTCTTATTTATATACCATTACCTCTGCTGATTTTCGTTTCAGTACTGGTTAGGCTTTCTACAAACATGTAGATGAGTGTCCTGGGGTAAGTAAATCTTATTTTCTGTGACACTCTAAGCTATGGTTGGGCACTTTATTTATAAAGTTCTAAATATATGTATTCAAACATTTATTTGCCTTGACTCAGAATGTTCAACATTCCTTATTTTCAGACAGTCAGTTTCATATTTGGGATAATGCGTTTGAATCAATCATTTTTTCTTTCCTTAAAAATTTGACTTTTTTTCCCTGTGGGCTCTTAGGCTCACGGGGGCTGAAAATGCTTCATTTTATTGCGTCATTCTTGGCGCGGACTTTTTTGGCGCAAAAAATCTTTTCTGTTTCCGGCGTCATACGTGTCGCCGGAAGTTGCGTCATTTTTTGACGTCCTTTTGCGCCAAAAATGTCGGCGTTCCGGATGTGGCGTCATTTTTGTCGCCAAAAAGCATTTAGGCGCCAAACAATGTGGGCGTATTATTTGGCGCCAAAAAATATGGGCGTCGCTTTTGTCTCCACATTATTTCAGTCTCATTTTTTCTTTGCTTCTGGTTACTAGAAGCTTGTTTATTGGCATTTTTTCCCATTCCTGAAACTGTCATTTAAGGAATTTGATCAATTTTGCTTTATATGTTGTTTTTTCTCTTACATATTGCAAGATGTCTCACGTTGCATCTGAGTCAGAAGATACTTCAGGAAAATCGCTGTCTAGTGCTGGAACTACCAAAGCTAAGTGTATCTGCTGTAAACTTTTGGTAGCTATTCCTCCGGCTGTTGTTTGTATTAATTGTCATGACAAATTTGTTAAAGCAGATAATATTTCCTTTAGTAATGTACCATTGCCTGTTGCAGTTCCCTCAACATCTAAGGTGCAGAATGTTCCTGATAACATAAGAGATTTTGTTTCTGAATCCATCAAGAAGGCTATGTCTGTTATTTCTCCTTCTAGTAAACATAAAAAATCTTTTAAAACTTCTCTCTCTACAGATGAATTTTTAAATGAACATCATCATTCTGATTCTGATGACTCTTCTGGTTCAGAGGATTCTGTCTCAGAGATTGATGCTGATAAATCTTCATATTTATTTAAAATGGAATTTATTCGTTCTTTACTTAAAGAAGTACTAATTGCTTTAGAAATAGAGGATTCTGGTCCTCTTGATACTAATTCTAAACGTTTAGATAAGGTGTTTAAATCTCCTGTGGTTATTCCAGAAGTTTTTCCTGTTCCTAATGCTATTTCTGAAGTAATTTCCAGAGAATGGGATAAATTGGGTAATTCATTTACTCCTTCTAAACGTTTTAAGCAATTATATCCTGTGCCGTCTGACAGATTAGAATTTTGGGACAAAATCCCTAAAGTTGATGGGGCTATTTCTACCCTTGCTAAACGTACTACTATTCCTACGTCAGATGGTACTTCGTTTAAAGATCCTTTAGATAGGAAAATTGAATCCTTTCTAAGAAAACCTTATCTGTGTTCAGGTAATCTTCTTAGACCTGCTATATCTTTGGCTGATGTTGCTGCAGCTTCAACTTTTTGGTTGGAGACTTTAGCACAACAAGTAACAGATCATGATTCTCATAATATTATTATTCTTCTTCAGCATGCTAATAATTTTATCTGTGATGCCATTTTTGATATTATCAGAGTTGATGTCAGGTTTATGTCTCTAGCTATTTTAGCTAGAAGAGCTTTATGGCTTAAAACTTGGAATGCTGATATGGCTTCTAAATCAACTCTACTTTCCATTTCTTTCCAGGGTAACAAATTATTTGGTTCTCCGTTGGATTCCATTATCTCAACTGTTACTGGTGGGAAAGGAACTTTTTTACCACAGGATAAAAAATCTAAGGGTAAAAACAGGGCTAATAATCGTTTTCGTTCCTTTCGTTTCAACAAAGAACAAAAGCCTGATCCTTCATCCTCAGGAGCAGTTTCAGTTTGGAAACCATCTCCAGTCTGGAATAAATCCAAGCCTTCTAGAAAGGCAAAGCCTGCTTCTAAGTCCACATGAAGGTGTGGCCCTCATTCCAGCTCAGCTGGTAGGGGGCAGGTTATGTTTTTTCAAAGAAATTTGGATCAATTCTGTTCACAATCTTTGGATTCAGAACATTGTTTCAGAAGGGTACAGAATTGGTTTCAAGATGAGACCTCCTGCAAAGAGATTTTTTTCTTTCCCGTGTCCCAGTAAATCCAGTGAAAGCTCAAGCATTTCTGAATTGTGTTTCAGATCTAGAGTTGGCTGGAGTAATTATGCCAGTTCCAGTTCTGGAACAGGGGATGGGGTTTTATTCAAATCTCTTCATTGTACCAAAGAAGGAGAATTCCTTCAGACCAGTTCTGGATCTAAAAATATTGAATCGTTATGTAAGGATACCAACGTTCAAAATGGTAACTGTAAGGACTATCTTGCCTTTTGTTCAGCAAGGGCATTATATGTCCACAATAGATTTACAGGATGCTTATCTGCATATTCCGATTCATCCAGATCATTATCAGTTCCTGAGATTCTCTTTTCTGGACAAGCATTACCAGTTTGTGGCTCTGCCGTTTGGCCTAGCTACAGCTCCAAGAATTTTTACAAAGGTTCTCGGTGCCCTTCTGTCTGTAATCAGAGAACAGGGTATTGTGGTATTTCCTTATTTGGACGATATCTTGGTACTTGCTCAGTCTTTACATTTAGCAGAATCTCATACGAATCGACTTGTGTTGTTTCTTCAAGATCATGGTTGGAGGATCAATTTACCAAAAAGTTCATTGATTCCTCAGACAAGGGTAACCTTTCTGGGTTTCCAGATAGATTCAGTGTCCATGACTCTGTCTTTAACAGACAAGAGACGTCTAAAATTGATTTCAGCTTGTCGAAACCTTCAGTCACAATCATTCCCTTCGGTAGCCTTATGCATGGAAATTCTAGGTCTTATGACTGCTGCATCGGACGCGATCCCCTTTGCTCGTTTTCACATGCGACCTCTTCAGCTCTGTATGCTGAATCAATGGTGCAGGGATTACACAAAGATATCTCAATTAATATCTTTAAAACCGATTGTACGACACTCTCTAACGTGGTGGACAGATCACCATCGTTTAATTCAGGGGGCTTCTTTTGTGCTTCCGACCTGGACTGTAATTTCAACAGATGCAAGTCTCACAGGTTGGGGAGCTGTGTGGGGATCTCTGACGGCACAAGGAGTTTGGGAATCTCAGGAGGTGAGATTACCGATCAATATTTTGGAACTCCGTGCAATTTTCAGAGCTCTTCAGTCTTGGTCTCTTCTGAAGAGAGAATCGTTCATTTGTTTTCAGACAGACAATGTCACAACTGTGGCATACATCAATCATCAAGGAGGGACTCACAGTCCTCTGGCTATGAAAGAAGTATCTTGAATTCTGGTTTGGGCGGAATCCAGCTCCTGTCTAATCTCTGCGGTTCATATCCCAGGTATAGACAATTGGGAAGCGGATTATCTCAGTCGCCAAACGCATCCGGGCGAATGGTCTCTTCACCCAGAGGTATTTCTTCAGATTGTTCAAATATGGGAGCTTCCAGAAATAGATCTGATGGCGTCTCATCTAAACAAGAAACTTCCCAGGTATCTGTCCAGATCCCGGGATCCTCAGGCGGAAGCAGTGGATGCATTATCACTTCCTTGGAAGTATCATCCTGCTTATATCTTTCCGCCTCTAGTTCTTCTTCCAAGAGTAATCTCCAAGATTCTGAAGGAATGCTCGTTTGTTCTGCTGGTAGCTCCGGCATGGCCTCACAGGTTTTGGTATGCGGATCTTGTCCGGATGGCCTCTTGCCATCCGTGGACTCTTCGGCTACGACCAGACCTTCTGTCGCAAGGTCCTTTTTTCCATCAGGATCTCAAATCCTTAAATTTAAAGGTATGGAGATTGAACGCTTGATTCTTAGTCAAAGAGGTTTCTCTGACTCTGTGATTAATACTATGTTACAGGCTCGTAAATCTGTATCCAGAGAGATATATTATAGAGTCTGGAAGACTTATATTTCTTGGTGTCTTTCTCATCATTTTTCTTGGCATTCTTTTAGAATTCCAAGAATTTTACAGTTTCTTCAGGATGGTTTAGATAAAGGTTTGTCCACAAGTTCCTTGAAAGGACAAATCTCTGCTCTTTCTGTTCTTTTTCACAGAAAGATTGCTAATCTTCCTGATATTCATTGTTTTGTACAAGCTTTGGTTCGTATAAAACCTGTCATTAAGTCAATTTCTCCTCCTTGGAGTTTGAATTTGGTTCTAGGGGCTCTTCAAGCTCCTCCGTTTGAACCTATGCATTCATTGGACATTAAATTACTTTCTTGGAAAGTTTTGTTCCTTTTGGCATTCTCTTCTGCCAGAAGAGTTTCTGAGTTATCTGCTCTTTCTTGTGAGTCTCCTTTTCTGATTTTTCATCAGGATAAGGCAGTGTTGCGAACTTCTTTTGAATTTTTTACCTAAAGTTGTGAATTCCAACAACATTAGTAGAGAAATTGTGGTTCCTTCATTATGTCCTAATCCTAAGAATTCTAAGGAGAAATCGTTACATTCTTTGGATGTTGTTAGAGCTTTGAAATATTATGTTGAAGCTACTAAGTCTTTCCGACTTCTAGTTTATTTGTTATCTTTTCCGGTTCTAGAAAAGGCCAGAAAGCTTCTGCCATTTCTTTGATTTACCATTTTGATGTATTTTCTTCTTCTGAAGCAGTTTTTGGTAGAAAAGCACTTCAGGCAGCGGTTTCAGTTTGAATCTTCTGCTTATGTTTTTCATTAAACTTTATTTTGGGTGTGGATTATTTTCAGCAGGAATTGGCTGTCTTTATTTTATCCCTCCCTCTCTAGTGACTCTTGCGTGGAAAGATCCACATCTTGGGTAATCATTATCCCATACGTCACTAGCTCATGGACTCTTGCTAATTACATGAAAGAAAACATAATTTATGTAAGAACTTACCTGATAAATTAATTTCTTTCATATTAGCAAGAGTCCATGAGGCCCACCCTTTTTTTGTGGTGGTTATGATTTTTATATAAAGCACAATTATTCCAATTCCTTATTTTATATGCTTTCGCACTTGTTTATCACCCCACTTCTTGGCTATTCGTTAAACTGAATTGTGGGTGTGGTGAGGGGTGTATTTATAGGCATTTTGAGGTTTGGGAAACTTTGCCCCTCCTGGTAGGAATGTATATCCCATACGTCACTAGCTCATGGACTCTTGCTAATATGAAAGAAATGAATTTATCAGGTAAGTTCTTACATAAATTATGTTTTTTCATCAGGATAAGGCGGTGCTGCAAACTTCTTTTGAATTTTTTACCTAAGGTTGTGAATTCTAACAACATTAGTAGAGAAATTGTGGTTCCTTCATTATGTCCTAATCCTATGAATTCTAAGGAGAAATCATTGCATTCTTTGGATGCTGTTAGAGCTTTGTATTATTATGTTGAAGCTACTAAGTATTTCCGAAAGACTTCTAGTCTATTTGTCATCTTTTCCGGTTCTAGAAAAGGCCAGAAAGCTTCTGCCATTTCTTTGGCATCTTGGTTGAAATCTTTATTTCATCATGCCTATGTCGAGTCGGGTAAAACTCCGCCTCGAAGGATTACAGCTCATTCTACTAGGTCAGTTTCTACTTCCTGGGCGTTTAGGAATGAAGCTTCGGTTGATCAGATTTGCAAAGCAGCAACTTTGTCCTCTTTGCATACTTTTACTAAATTCTACCATTTTTGATGTGTTTTCTTCTTCTGAAGCAGTTTTTGGTAGAAAAGTACTTCAGGCAGTGGTTTCAGTTTGAATCTTCTGCTTATGTTTTCATTAAACTTTATTTTGGGTGTGGATTATTTTCAGCAGGAATTGGCTGTCTTTATTTTATCCCTCCCTCTCTAGTGACTCTTGCGTGGAAAGATCCACATCTTGGGTAGTCATTATCCCATACGTCACTAGCTCATGGACTCTTGCTAATATGAAAGAAATGAATTTATCAGGTAAGTTCTTACATAAATTATGTTTTTTCTTGCTTGTCTTCGGTCGAATGACTGGGGGTGGCAGTTAGGGGAGGAGCTATATAGACAGCTCTGTTGTGGGTGTCCTCTTGCAGCTTCCTGTTGGGAAGGAGAATATCCCACAAGTAAGGGATGAACCGTGGACTGGATACACCACAAGAGAAATAAATTTATCAGGTAAGCATAAATTTTCTTTTTTGGTGAAGATTTATAGGATTCTGATGCTTTTAAGTTTTCAAAATGGCAATTTTATGTCCAAAAATAGTGATGTTGATATAAAATCAATGAAGTTCTTAGTTTGTTAGAAGGTGAAACCTCTACTTACTTAAGTACTGATTCCATTGATGATGAATCACAGGAAGATAGGGATAATTACCCAGTTACATTTTTTTAAAATGAATTGGCTCCTGGAATGCCAGTTCATAAACTCAATCTTAAAATAGGTAGTGTTATTATGCTTTTGCATAATCTTAAAGTGACATGAACCCCAATTTTTTTCTTTCATGATTTAGAAAGAGCATGCAATTTTAAAGAACTTTCTATTTTACTTCTATTATCTAATTTGCTTCATTCTCTTGATATACTTTGCTGAAAAGCATATCTAGATAGGCTCAGTAGCTACTGATTGGTTGCTGCACATAGATGCCTCATGTGATTGGCTCACCGATGTGCACTGCAATTTCTTCCACAAAAGATATCTAAAGACTTAAGCAAATTAGACAATAGAAGTAAATTGGAATGTTGTTTAAAATTGTATTCTCTACTTGAATCATGAAAGAAAATGTTTGGGTTTAATGTCCCTTTAACTCCAAAAGAGTTCTTTGTAATGGCACCAGATTGGTTGTGAAAGCTTTGCGTCAAAATGTAATTATTGCACAAGTATTAACAGGTACAGCTGAAGGGCAAAATGTTTTCATTCCTCAAATAGATTTAGCCCCGAGTATTACAGAACTTCCTTTTGTATTACGAAGAAGACAATTTCCAGTTAAATTCGCATTCGCTATAACCATTAACAAATCTCAAGGACAAACTTTAGATAGAGTTGGCATCTATTTGCCAGAGCCAGTGTTCAGCCATGGATAGCTATATGTAGCATTTTCCAGAGTAAAATGCTCTGCTGATGTAAAAGTTAAGGTCATAGACGGACAAGAACAAGGCAAATTATTAACTGGAAGTGATGCTTGTTTTACTAAAAATGTTGTTTATAAATAAATATACTTAAATTAGACATAATTTGAAGAGCAGCAATTTTAGATTTATTTAGGGCAGTAGTTTGTCCAAATAGGGTGTTGCTATACCTGTAATTTAAATATTTCAATAAAAGCAGAGTTACAAAATAGGTTGTTTGTACATCTGTAGCTTAAAAAATAATTAGTATTTTTAATTAATTATACATGACTAAGGACTGAGGTCCGAAACGTTGTATTTTTAACTTTGCTCAATAAATTCTTTTAATTGACGGTGCTGCTGCAACTTTGTTTGTCCTGCCTCATAGTACGGTATACACCTCATCTAATTGAAACCATATTTGTTATTGCAGTTGGGGCACCGTGGGTACCTGGGAGTTTGCTACAGGCTCTCTACAGCACCATCATAGTTATGTAGGATACATTTCTCCAACATTGGTGTGTCCGGTCCACGGCGTCATCCATAACTTGTGGGAATATTCTCTTCCCCAACAGGAAATGGCAAAGAGCACAGCAAAAACTGTCCATATAGTCCCTCCCAGGCTCCGCCCCCCCAGTCATTCTCTTTGCCGCTCTGAACAAGTAGCATCTCCACGGAGATGGTGAAGAGTATGTGGTGTTTAGTTGTAGTTTTTTATTCTTCTATCAAGAGTTTGTTATTTTAAAATAGTGCTGGTATGTACTATTTACTCTGAAACAGAAAGAGATGAAGAGTTCTGTTTATAAGAGGAGGATGATTTTAGCAGCAGTAACTAAAATCGATTGCTGTTCCCACACAGGACTGTTGAGCTGAGAGAACTTCAGTTGGGGGGAACAGTTTGCAGACTTTTCTGCTTAAGGTATGACTAGCCATTTTTCTAACAAGACTGTGTAATGCTGGAAGGCTGTCATTTTTCCCCTCATGGGGACCGGTAAGCCATTTTCTTAGTCTCAAACAGAATAAAGGGCTTTTCTCTTGTTAAGTGTATCCAGTCCACGGATCATCCATTACTTGTGGGATATTCTCATTCCCAACAGGAAGTTGCAAGAGGACACCCACAGCAGAGCTGTAATATAGCTCCTCCCCTAACTGTCATAGCCAGTCATTCTCTTGCAACTCTCAACAAGCTAGGATGTTGTAGGAGAGAGAGGTTAAATATAGTTAGTTTATTTTCTTCAATCAAAAGTTTGTTATTTTTAAATAGTACCGGAGTTGTGCCATTTTATCTCAGGCAGTAAATAGAAGAAGAATCTGCCTGAGGTTTATATGATCTTAGCAGGTTGTAACTAAGATCCATTGCTATTCTCACATATGTCTGAGGGGATTACACAGATGAGGTAACTTCAGCGAGAGAATGGCGTGCAGTTTATTCTGCTATCAGGTATGTGCAGTTATAATTTTTTCTAGAGATGAAAAACACTAGAAAATGCTGCTGATACCGGATTAATGTAAGTTAAGCCTGAATACAGTGATTTAATAACGACTGGTATCATGCTTACTCCCAGGGGTAATACCCTTATGATATTGCAATATAAGCGTTTGCTGGCATGTTTAATCGTTTTTATATATGCATTGGTGATAAAACTTTATTGGGGCCTAGTTTTTTCCACATGGCTGGCTTAAATTTTGACTAGAAACAGTTTTACTGAGGCTTTCCACTGTTATAGTATAAAAGTTACAGTTGGTGCAGTTAAAATTACAAACTGTGACATCCAGCTTCCCTCAGGAGTCCCCTGTATGCTATAGGACATCTCTAAAGGGCTCAAAGGCTTTCCAAAGTCGTTTATTGGGGAAGGTAGGACCACAGCTTGCTGTGGCAGTTGGTTGTGACTGTAAAAAAAAAAAAAAAAAACGTCTATTTCGTTTTTTTGATCCGTTTTTTGAACTAAGGGGTTAATCATCCATTTGCAAGTGGATGCAATGCTCTGCTAGCCTATTACATACACTGTAAAAATTTCGTTTGATTTACTGCATTTTTTCACTGTTTTTCAAATTCTGACAAAATTTGTTTCTCTTAAAGGCACAGTACCGTTTTTTATATTTGCTTGTTTACTTGATTTAAAGTGTTTTCCAAGCTTGCTAGTCTCATTGCTAGTCTGTATAAACATGTCTGACATAGAAGAAACTCCTTGTTCATTATGTTTAAAAGCCATGGTGGAACCCCCTCTTAGAATGTGTACCAAATGTACTGATTTCATTTTATGCAATAAAGATCATATAATGTTTTTAAAAAAAATTATCACCAGAGGAATCTGACGAGGGGAAAGTTATGCCGACTAACTCTCCCCACGTGTCAGACCCTTTGACTCCTGCCCAAGGGACTCACGCTCAAATGGCGCCAAGTACATCTAGGGCGCTCATAGCGTTTACTTTACAAGACATGGCGGCAGTCATGGATAATACACTGTCAGCGGTATTAGCCAGACTACCTGAACTTAGAGGTTAGCGAGATAGCTCTGGGGTGAGACAAAATGCAGAGCATACTGACGCTTTAAGAACCATGTCTGATACTGCCTCACAATATGCAGAAGATGAGGAAGGAGAGCTTCAGTCAGTGGGTGATGTTAATGACTCAGGAAAGATACCTGATTCTAATATTTCTACATTTAAATTTAAGCTTGAACACCTCCGCGTGTTACTTAGGGAGGTTTTAGCTGCTCTGAATGACTGTGATACCATTGCAGTGCCAGAGAAATTTTGTAGATTGGATAAATGCTTTGCAGTGCTGGTGTGTACTGATGTTTTTCCAATACCTAAAAGATTTACAGAAATTATTAATAAGGAATGAGATAGACCAGGTGTGCCGTTCTCTTCCCCTCCTATTTTTAGAAAAATGTTTTCCAATAGACGCCACCACACGGGACTTATGGCAGACAGTCCCTAAGGTGGAGGGAGCAGTTTCTACTCTAGCAAAGCGTACTACTATCCCTGTCGAGGACAGTTGTGCTTTTTTAGAGCCAATGGATAAAAAATTAGAAGGTTACCTTAAGAAAATATTTATTCAACAAGGTTTTATCCTACAGCCCATTGCATGCATTGCCCCTGTCACTGCTGCTGCGGCGTACTGGTTTGAGTCTCTGGAAGAGGCTTTACAGATAGAGACTCCATTGGATGACATACTTGGCAAACTTAGAGCACTTAAGCTAGCCAATTATTTTATTTCTGATGCCATTGTTCATTTGAATAAACTAACGGCTAAGAATTCTGGTTTTGCTATACAGGCGCGCAGAGCGCTATGGCTTAAATTATGGTCAGCTGACGTGACTTTAAAATCTAAGCTACTTAACATTCCCTTCAAGGGGCAGACCCTATTCGGGCCTGGTTTGAAGGAGATTATTGCTGATATCACGGGAGGAAAAGGTTGTGCCCTTCCTCAGGACAGGTCCAAATCTAGGGCCAAACAGTCTAATTTTCGTGCCTTTCGAAACTTCAAGGCAGGTGCGGCATCAACTTCCTCTAATAATAAACAAGAGGGAACTTCTGCTCAATCCAAGACGGTCTGGAGACCAAACCAGACCTGGAAAAAAGGTAAGCAGGTCAAAAAGCCTGCTGCTGCCTCTAAGACAACATGAAGGAACGACCCCCTATCCGGTAACGGATCTAGTAGGGGGCAGACTTTCACTCTTCGCCCAGGCGTGGGCAAGAGATGTTCAGGATCCCTGGGCGTTGGAAATTATATCCCAGGGATATCTTCTGGACTTCAAAGCTTCCCCCCCAAAAGGGAGATTTCACCTTTCACAATTATCTGCAAACCAGATAAAGAGTGAGGCATTCTTACACTGTGTACGAGACCTCCTAGTTATGGGAGTGATCCATCCAGTTCCAAAGGAGGAACAGGGACAGGGTTTTTACTCAAATCTGTTTGTGGTTCCCAAAAAAGAGGGAACCTTCAGACCGATTTTGGATCTAAAGATCTTAAACAAATTCCTCAAAGTTCCGTCGTTCAAGATGGAAACTATTCGTACCATCCTACCACTGATCCAGGAGGATATATATGACTACAGTGGATCTAAAGGATGCTTATCTTCACTTTCCGATACACAAAGATCATCATCGGTTTCTCAGGTTTGCCTTTCAAGACAGACATTACCAATTGTAGCTCTTCCCTTTGGATTAGCTACAGCCCCAAGAATCTTTACAAAGGTTCTAGGGTCGCTTTTGGCGGTCCTAAGGCCGCGGGGCATAGCAGTAGCCCCTTATTTAGACGACATCCTGATACAGGCGTCAAACTTCCAAATTGCCAAGTCTCATACGGACGTAGTACTGGCATTTCTGTGGTCGCATGGGTGGAAAGTGAACGAGGAAAAGTGTTCTCTATCCCCACTCACAAGAGTTTCCTTTCTAGGGACTCTGATAGATTCTGTAGAAATGAAAATTTACCTTGACGGAGTCCAGGTTATCAAAGCTTCTAAATTCCTGTCGGGTTCTTCATTCCATTCCGCGCCCTTTGGTGGCTCAGTGTATGGAAGTAATCGGCTTAATGGTAGCGGCAATGGACATAGTGCCGTTTGCACACTTACATCTCAGACCGCTGCAACTATGCAGGCTCAGTCAGTGGAGCGGGGATTACACAGATTTGGCCCCTCAACTGAATCTGGACCAAGAGACCAGGGATCCTCTTCCCTGGTGGCTATCTCGGGTCCATCTGTCCAAAGGTATGACCTTCGCAGGCCAGATTGGACTATTGTAAAAACAAATGCCAGCCTTCTAGGTTGGGGTGCAGTCTGGAACTCCCTGAAGGCTCAGGGATTGTGGACTCAGGAGGAGTCTCTCCTTCCAATAAATATTCTGGAACTAAGAGCGATATTCAAGGCTCTTCAGGTTTGGCCTCAGTTAGCAACTCTGAGGTACATCAGATTTCAGTCGGTCAACATCACGACTGTAGCTTACATCAACCATCGAGGGGGAACAAGAAGTTCCCTAGATATGTTAGAAGTTTCAAAAATAATTCACTGGGCAGAGATTCACTCTTGCCACCTATCAGCTATCCATATCCCAGGTGTAGAGCACTGGGAGGCGGATTTTCTAAGTCGTCAGACTTTTCATTCGGGAGAGTGGGAAGTCCATCCGGAGGTATTTGCACAACTGATTCTCCGTTGGGGCAAACCAGAACTGGATCTCATGGCGTCTCGCCAGAACGCCAAGCTTCCGTGTTACGGATTCAGGTCCAGGGATCCCAAGGCGACACTGATAGATACTCTAGCAGCGCCCTGGTCTTTCAACCTGGCTTATGTGTTTCCACCGTTTCCTCTGCTCCCTCGACTGATTGCCAAGATCAAGCAGGAGAGAGCATCGGTGATTCTGATAGCACCTGCGTGGCCACGCAGGACCTGGTATGCAGATCTAGTGGACATGTCATCCTTTCCACCATGGTCTCTGCCTCTGAGACAGGACCTTCTACTTCAGGGTCCTTTCAACCATCCAAATCTAATTTCTCTGAGGCTGACTGCCTGGAGATTGAATGCTTGATTTTATCAAAGCGTGGCTTCTCCGAGTCAGTTATTTATACCTTAATACAGGCACGAAAGCCTGTCACCAGGAAAATTTACCAAAAGGTATGGCGTAGATATCTTTATTGATGTGAATCCAAGGGTTACTCATGGAGTAAGGTCAGGATTCCTAGGATTTTATCTTTTCTCCAAGAAGGTTTGGAAAAAGGATTGTCAGCTAGTTTCTTAAAGGGACAGATTTTTGCTCTGTCCTTTCTTTTGCACTAGCGTCTGGCAGATGTTCCAGACGTTCAGGCATTTTGTCAAGCTTTAGTTTGAATCAAGCCTGTGTTTAAACCTGTTGCTCCACCATGGAGCTTAAACTTGGTTCTTAAGGTTCTTCAAGGAGTTCCGTTTGAACCTCTTCATTCCATAGATAAACTTTTATCTTGGAAAGTTCTATTTTTTTATTTTTTTGGTAGCTATTTCCTCGGCTCGTAGAGTCTCTGAGCTATCTGCCTTACAATGTGATTCTCCTTATCTGATTTTTCATACGGATAAGGTAGTCCTGCGTACCAAACCTGGGTTCTTACCTAAGGTGGTATCTAACAAGAATATCAATCAAGAGATTGTGGTTCCATCCTTGTGTTACACAATATGGACGTGGTCTGTGCTTTAAAGTTTTACTTACAAGCTACTAAAGATTTTCGTCAAACATCTGCTTTGTTTGTTGTCTACTCTGGACAGAGGAGAGGTCAAAAGGCTTTGGCAACCTCTTTTTCTTTTTGGCTAAAAAGCTTAATCCGCTTAGCCTATGAGACTGCTGGACAGCAGCCTCCTGAAAGGATTACAGCTCATTCCACTAGAGCTGTGGCTTCCACTTGGGCCTTTAAAAATGAGGCTTCTGTTGAACAGATTTGCAAGTCGGCGACTTGGTCTTCGCTTCATACTTTTTCAAAATTTTACAAATTTGATACTTTTGCTTCTTCGGAGGCTATATTTGGGAGAAAGGTTTTACAGGCAGTTGTTCCTTCCATTTAAGTTCCTGCCTTGTCCCTCCCTTCATCCGTGTACTTTAGCTTTGGTATTGGTATCCCACAAGTAATGGATGATCCGTGGACTGGATACACTTAACAAGAGAAAACATAATTTATGCTTACCTGATAAATTTATTTCTCTTGTAGTGTATCCAGTCCACGGCCCGCCCTGTCATTTTAAGGCAGGTAATTTTTAAATTTAAACTACATTAACCACTACACCCTATGGTTCCTCCTTTCTCGGCTTGTTTTCGGTCGAATGACTGGCTATGACAGTTAGGGGAGGAGCTATATTACAGCTCTGCTGTGGGTGTCCTCTTGCAACTTCCTGTTGGGAATGAGAATATCCCACAAGTAATGGATGATCCGTGGACTGGATACACTACAAGAGAAATAAATTTATCAGGTAAGCATAAATTATGTTATTATGGGCTATAAACTGGTAGACACTTTTATGGGCTAAATCAATTGCTTTATTTAGGAATTATATACAGTTTGAAGTTGAATTTCACACTTTTATAACTTTGGGGAACGTTTTTTATGCCAGGCACTTGTTTAGACACCTTCTCAGTCAGGAAGGGCCTTTCTCTGTAGTAGGCAAAGCCTCATTTTCGCGCCATTACTGCGCAGTTACTTTTGAAAGCAGTACATGCAGCTGCATGTGTGTGGGTCTGGAATTCACTGAAAAGGTTCCTAGAAGGCTTCATTTGGTATCGTATACCTCCTTGGGATTGGTGAAGTCGCAGCAAAGGCTGGGGCTGGGACTGTAAGGGGGTTAAAGTTGTAAACGGTTCCGGTTTCCACATTTTAAGGGTTAACAGCCTGAAATTTGGGGTGCAATGCTTTGAATGCTTTAAGACACTGTGGTGAAAATTTGGTAAAGATTGGATAATTCCTTCATAGTTTTTCACATATTCAGTAATAAAGTGTGCACTGTTTAACATTTAAAGAGACAGTAACGGTTTTGTTTTAAAACGGTTTTTGTGCTTTATTAACCAGTTTAAGCCTGTTTAACATGTCTGTGCCTTCAGATAGATCATGTTCTGTATGTATGGAGGCCAATGTGATTCCCCCTTCTAATATGTGTGATAATTGTGCCATAGCGTCCAAACAAAGTAAGGACAGTACTGTCACAGATAATAAAGTTGCCCAAGATGATTCCTCAGATGAAGGAAGTAGACATAGTTCTACATCATCTCCTTCTGTGTCTACACCAGTTTTGCCCACGCAGGAGACCCCTAGTACTTCTAGCGTGCCAATGCTTGTTACTATGCAACAATTGACGGCAGTAATGGATAACTCCATAGCAAATATTTTATCCAAAATGCCAGCATTTCAGAGAAAGCGTGATTGCTCTGTTTTAAACACTGTAGAGCAGGAGTGCGCTGATGATAATTTTTCTGTCATACCCTCACACCAATCTGAAGTGGCAATGAGGGAGGTTTTGTCAGATGGGGAAATTTCTTATACAGGAAGAATTTCTCAGCAGGCAGAACCTGATGTTGTGACATTTAAATTTAAATTAGAGCATCTCCGCGCATTGCTTAAAGAGGTGCTATCTACTTTGGATGATTGTGACAATCTGGTCATCCCAGAAAAATTGTGCAAGATGGACAAGTTCCTAGAGGTCCCGGTGCACCCTGACGCTTTTCCAATACCCAAGCGGGTGGCGGACATAGTGAATAAGGAGTGGGAGAAGCCAGGCATACCTTTTGTCCCTCCTCCTATATTTAAGAAATTATTCCCTATGGTCGACCCCAGAAAGGACTTATGGCAAACAGTCCCTAAGGTCGAGGGGGCGGTTTCTACACTAGCCAAACGCACGACCATTCCTATTGAGGACAATTGTGCTTTCAAAGATCCTATGGATAAAAAATTGGAGGGTTTGCTTAAAAAGATTTTTGTACAGCAAGGTTACCTCCTTCAACCTATTTTGTGTATTATTCCTGTCACTACAGCAGCGTGGTTCTGGTTCGAAGAACTAGAAAAATCGCTCAGTAGGGAAACTCCGTATGAGGAAGTTATGGACAGAATTCACGCACTTAAGTTAGCTAATTCCTTTATTTTAGATGCCGCTTTGCAGTTAGCAAGATTAGCGGCGAAAAATTCAGGGTTTGCAATTGTGGCGCGCAGAGCGCTAAAGTCTTGGTCGGCGGATGTATCTTCCAAGACAAAATTACTTAATACCCCTTTCAAAGGTAAGACCCTTTTTGGGCCAGAATTGAAAGAAATTATTTCAGACATCACTGGGGGTAAGGGCCATGCCCTCCCACAAGATAGGCCTTTCAAGGCTAAGAATAAGTCTAATTTTCGTTCCTTTCACAATTTCAGGAACGGACCGGCTTCCAACTCTGCAGCCTCTAGACAAGAGGGTAACGCTTCCCAGACTAAACCAGCTTGGAAACCGATGCAAGGCTGGAACAAGGGTAAACAGGCCAAGAAGCCTGCTGCTGCTACCAAGACAGCATGAAGGGGTAGCCCCTGATCCGGGACCGGATCTAGTAGGGGGCAGACTCTCTCTCTTTGCTCAGGCTTGGGCAAGAGATGTTCAGGATCCCTGGGCACTAGAAATAGTCTCTCAGGGTTATCTTCTAGAATTCAAGGAACTACCCCCAAGGGGAAGGTTCCACATGTCTCACTTATCTTCAAACCAAATAAAGAGACAGGCATTCTTACATTGTGTAGAAGACCTGTTAAAGATGGGAGTGATACACCCAGTTCCAAATGTGGAACAAGGTCAGGGGTTTTACTCAAATCTGTTTGTAGTTCCCAAAAAAGAGGGAACTTTCAGACCAATTCTGGATTTAAAGATTCTAAACAAATTTCTCAGAGTTCCATCGTTCAAAATGGAAACTATTCGAACGATTTTACCTACAATCCAGGAGGGTTAATTTATGACTACCGTGGATTTAAAGGATGCGTATCTACATATTCCTATCCACAAAGATCATTTTCAGTTCCTAAGGTTCGCCTTTCTGGACAACCATTACCAGTTCGTGGCTCTTCCATTCGGGCTAGCCATTGCTCCAAGGATTTTCACAAAGGTGCTCGGGTCCCTTCTAGCGGTTCTAAGACCAAGGGGTATTGCAGTGGCACCTTACCTGGACGACATCCTAATCCAAGCGTCGTCCCTTTCCAAAGCAAAGGCTCATACAGACATTGTTCTAGCCTTTCTCAGATCTCACGGGTGGAAGGTGAACGTAGAAAAGAGTTCCCTGTCTCCGTCGACAAGAGTTCCCTTCTTGGGAACATTAATAGATTCTTTAGAAATGAAGATTTTCCTGACAGATGTCAGAAAGTCAAAGCTTCTAAACGCTTGTCAAGTTCTTCACTCTATTCTGCAGCCTTCCATAGCTCAGTGCATGGAAGTAGTAGGGTTGATGGTTGAAGCAATGGACATAGTTCCTTTTGCTCGAATTCATCTAAGACCATTACAACTGTGCATGCTCAAGCAGTGGAATGGGGACTATACAGACTTGTCTCCAAGGATTCAAGTAGACCAGATGACCAGAGAATCACTCCGTTGGTGGCTGACCCAGGATCACCTGTCCCAGGGAATGAGCTTCCGCAGACCAGAGTGGGTCATCGTCACGACCGACGCCAGTCTATTAGGCTGGGGCGGAGGATCACTCCTGCCATCTATCTGCGATCCACATCCCAGGTGTAGACAACTGGGAGGCGGATTATCTGAGTCGTCAGACTTTCCATCCGGGGGAGTGGGAACTTCACCCGGAGGTCTTTGCCCAGTTAACTCAACTATGGGGCATTCCAGACATGGATCTGTTGGTGTCTCGTCAGAACTTCAAGGTTCCTTGCTACGGGTCCAGATCCAGGGATCCCAAGGCGACTCTAGTGGATGCATTAGTGGCGCCTTGGTCCTTCAACCTAGCTTATGCGTTTCCACCGTTCCCTCTCCTTCCCAGGCTGGTAGCCAGGATCAAACAGGAGAAGGCCTTGGTGATTCTGATAGCTCCTGCGTGGCCACGCATGACTTGGTATGCAGACCTGGTGAATATGTCATCGGCTCCACCATGGAAGCTACCTTTGAGACAGGATCTTCTAGTGCAAGGTCCATTCAAACATCCAAATCTAATTTCTCTCCAGCTGACTGCTTGGAAATTGAACGCTTGATTTTATCCAAGCGCAGGTTTTTGGATTCAGTGATAGATACTTTGGTCCAAGCCAGAAAACCCATGACTAGAAAGATTTACCATAAAATATGGAAAAGATATATCTGTTGGTGTGAATCCAAGGGATTCTCATGGAGTAAGATTAAAATTCCCAGGATCCTCTCCTTTCTCCAAGAAGGTTTGGATAAGGGATTGTCAGCGAGTTCTCTAAAGGGACAGATTTCTGCTCTATCTGTCTTGTTACACAAACGACTGGCAGCTGTGCCAGATGTTCAAGCTTTTGTACAGGCTTTGGTCAGGATCAAGCCTGTTTACAGACCTTTGACTCCTCCCTGGAGTCTAAATTTAGTTCTTTCAGTTCTTCAAGGGGTTCCGTTTGAACCCTTACATTCCATAGATATCAAGTTATTATCTTGGAAAGTTCTGTTTTTGGTTGCTATTTCTTCTGCTAGAAGAGTTTCTGAATTATCTGCTTTGCAGTGTGACCCACCCTATCTGGTGTTCCATTCAGATAAGGTTGTTTTGCGTACCAAGCCTGGTTTTCTTCCAAAAGTTGTTTCCAACAAGAATATTAACCAGGAAATAGTTGTTCCTTCTCTGTGTCCGAAACCAGTTTCAAAGAAGGAACGTTTGTTACACAATTTAGATGTAGTCCGTGCTTTGAAGTTCTATTTAGAAGCAACAAAGGATTTTAGACAAACCTCATCTTTGTTTGTCGTTTACTCTGGTAAGAGGAGAGGACAAAAAGCTACTGCTACCTCTCTTTCTTTCTGGCTGAAAAGCATTATCCGATTGGCTTATGAGACTGCCGGACGGCAGCCTCCTGAAAGAATCACAGCTTACTCCACTAGGGCTGTGGCTTCCACATGGGCCTTCAAGAACGAGGCTTCTGTTGATCAGATATGTAAGGCAGCGACTTGGTCTTCTCTGCACACTTTTGCCAAATTCTACAAATTTGATACTTTTGCTTCTTCGGAGGCTGTTTTTGGGAGAAAGGTTTTGCAAGCTGTGGTGCCTTCTGTTTAGGTAACCTGATTGGCTCCCTCCCTTCATCCGTGTCCTAAAGCTTTGGTATTGGTTCCCACAAGTTATGGATGACGCCGTGGACCGGACACACCAATGTTGGAGAAAACAGAATTTATGCTTACCTGATGAATTACTTTCTCCAAGGCTGTGTCCGGTCCACGGCCCGCCCTGGTTTTTTAATCAGGTTTGAAAAATTTCTTTCTTTATACACTACAGTCACCACGGCACCCTATAGTTTCTCCTTTTTTTCTCCTATCCGTCGGTCGAATGACTGGGGGGGGGGCGGAGCCTGGGAGGGACTATATGGACAACTTTTGCTGTGCTCTTTGGCATTTTCTGTTGGGGAAGAGAATATTCCCACAAGTTATGGATGACGCCGTGGACCGGACACACCGTTGGAGAAAGTAATTTATCAGGTAAGCATAAATTCTGTTTTTGTTTGGGTGTAAAATATATAATAATTAATATCAATTTCTCAGTGACTGGCTAAATTGTTGCCTATACTATCAGTATAACATATATCGTAGTGCAGTGTACCCCTCATCTAATTGAAACCTTATTTGTTATTGCAGTGGGGGTACCAACCCAAAAAAACACTTGTAACTAATAATATATAATTATATTATTCTATCATAAAATTGTTAGCCAGTCAGAGTGTATTATGTTTCCGGCTGCCAGCACCGCCACTACCAGTGCAGAGTCCATGTCTGCTTCGACTTGTCTAATGAGCGGAAGTGGAATAAGCACAGTTGTTTCACAAAGTCAAATATTATTTTCAAGGCCAGTGTCTGGCAATATACTAAACCCTTAGTGCTCACAAATGTCACTGCAGCACATGGAGCAAATGGCATTTCTCATATTTAGTATTCTAAAGCTGTGACCCTGCCTGTAGCTTTGACACTGATTTGATTTTACTACTGCACTTCCTGCTATGGTGCAGTTATCATCCGTCAATGCTAAATCCTTAGGGAACTGCTGGCCTCTGTGTCCAAGGGTCTTGTTTGTCCTCCCTTTGAGGTGTATTTTTGGGTTTTGTGTACTGTAATAAGAGGCCTACCTAGTTTAGTATGTCTGCTACCTGCTGGTACCACATATCCTGCTCCATCTATTCTCTGAATTGTGTCTACAAAAATAACTAACTACAAGCTTGTTATGGAGCAGGTAAGAAAGTGAGGATTGTGGGTACTTTAGCATGTGGCATTTGAAAAAGAATGAGAGAGTTGGAAAAGTATTGTAAAGAAAAGTTGGAGTGGTGGGAAGTGAAAGGTTATAAGGGATAAACAATAGGGTGATGGGAAAAGGTAGTACTAGTTTTAAATGCTTTGCATTGATATTACTGTAATTATCAAATGAACTATCTTTGTAAAAATTGTTCTTGTTTCACAGTTAGCAGTGGATCTTTCAATTGTGGGTATTTCTCAGTAGTGTAATTTTGTTGCTAAAATGATTGTTTTGTAGGTTTCCCATTGGCATTAAGGCAATTGAATGAATTTCATTTAGAACACAATTCTTATACGATGGAAGACACAACAGACACATATTTGGAACTCTGGAATACTTAGTTACACAGAAGGAAGTAGAGACTTGCTAGTTCCCTTTTGGCAACTATGAGATGAGGATATACTAATTTCCAGTTCTTTACTATCTGATACTCCTCTTCTTTTCTATTTTCTCATTTGTCCCCACCCCCCTCCTTTTGTTTTTTTATATAATGGCTTCATACCAAGAGGCACTGAGGACTATGTGTGTGTAACATGATATTTGCTTAAAGGCTATGGCCCCAAGTTATGAAAGTCTGGCGGACCTGATCCGACAGTGCGGATCAGGTCCGCCAGACTTCGCTGAATACGGCGAGCAATACGCTTGCAGTATTCAGCATTGCACCAGCAGCTCACAAGAGCTGCTGATGCAACGCCGCCCCCTGCAGACTCGCGGCCAATCGGCCGCCAGCAGGGGGGTGTCAATCAACCCGATCGTACTCAATCGGGTTGATTTCCGGCGATTTGTGTCCGCCTGCTCAGAGTAGGCGGACAGGTTATGGAGCAGCGGTCTTTGTGACCGCTGCTTCATAACTGCTGTGTCTGGCGAGCCTGCAGGCTCGCCAGAAACACGGGGCATCAAGCTCCATACGGAGCTTGATACATATGCCCCTATGTACTAGTTATATTGCTTGAGCGTCCTAATTACTCTTAGCTTCTTATTCCCCTTAAAATATTATGGAACTTTTTAGCAGTTGGGACCCTTTTTTGGTTCCCAGATCTTATATAAATGCCACAAACTATTGTGATAGCTACTTCATGATATATGTTTATTTTCCCCTAATTATTGCTTTGAGCTAATATTTAAATGGGCTGATAAGTATTGGCATCAATACCCCTTGTGATATTGCTCTGAGTCTTATACTTTGTTTCTCTTATATGTCATATTACTATATTGTTATGTATCTAGACTGATATTTTGTTGTATGACTTCAGACACCGAATGCAGCCACAAACAAAATTCTGACGCACCTAATTAAGCAACATTTCTGAACTAAATCATTCAGACAAATGCGTGCACGTCTGTCACTCTGCATCTGAGGTTCCACTAGTGTGTATATGTAGAGAAAAACCTTTGTGTAGCTCATCCAGAGCTCAGAATATGCTTCTGATCTCTTCTGCTGCCCAGAAGTCCCCCTACCCACTATTATCTTTACATGATTATATTGTGTAGCTGGACAGCATGTTCTAGTATACTAGAAATATACCAATACAGGTATAACAACTGTAGTACAATTTGTTTTTTAACCTATGGCACTCATAACAAACTTGCTGGTACTTTTGCCTCTGAGCTTGTTTCTATTGGCTGAAATACTTAAATGGATATGAAACCGAAAAAAATACTTTTGGGATTCATATAGAATGTACAATTTTTTTAAAAGTTTTCAATTTACTTTTATTAGCAAATTTGCTTTGTTCCCATGATATTCTGTGTTGAAGAGATACCTAGGTAGGCATCTGGAGCACTACATGGCAGGAAATAGTGCTGCCATCTAGTGTCCTTGCAAATGGATAACATTCAGTTTTACTAACTTAAAACTGCTGCCATATAGTGCTACAGCCATGGGCAGGCTCCTGAGCTTGCGTTCCTGCTTTTCAACAAAAGATAACAAGAGAGCAAAACAAATGTGATAATATAAGCAAATTAGAAAGTTGTTTAAAATTACGTGATCAATCTGAATCATGATTTAATATCCTTTTAATGCATTACTGTTCTCATAGATCCAAGCTGTATATTATCAATAAACCTTACTTGTTGAGGTATAGTAAGGAAATTATTGCTATAAATGCAAGATAAAGGTATTCTAAAGTAGTTTAATAGTTATTACATTCCTGCAATTATTTAGATGACAATTATTTTAGCTTCAGGCATCATTGGGGTTGCCAAATGTTTAATTCAGCTGCATAGTTAGTGTATTTCTTTCATACAGATGGTTAGAGTATACGATCCATTACTCCCGGGATTACTTTTCTCTACCACTAGGAGGAGGCAATGATTCCCAAACCCCAATAGCCCTATAAAACCCCTCCTACCTCACACATACCTCAATATTTACTTTGCCTCCGCTGGAGTTGATTAAAGAATGAAAAAGTGCATTTGAGTCTTCAGAGTGTGGGGTTTTCAGTCTTTATTGAAGCCCGGTTTCCCCTTAATAAAGTACTTGTCAGAGGGATGTATATGGGTATGGTTTGTGATTCTGTTTTCACCTCATGGGAAATTTTTCATAAACCTTCTATAATTGCTCCCAGGGACTTGTATTTTGCCTCCCTCTATGTATCTACAATATACTCCTATTCCATAACCTCTGCTGATATGTTTTAGTACTGGTTTGGATGTCTGCTTCTTATTTTGCTGGTGGATGAGTGTCTATTGGTAAGTATAATTTATTAACATTTAGACACTCTATAGCTATGTTATGGGCACTTTTTAGTTTATATATATACTAGGCGATAAGCCTGCCCAGAGGGCAGTCTGTGTTTAAAAACTACAACCCCCCAAGCTAAAGTTACAAAAAAAAAACTAAAATTACAGAAAAAAATAAACAAAGGTATCTAAAATAAAAGATTTAAACCTAAACTAATACCACTATAAAAATAAAAAATCCCCCCAAAATAAAAACACCCCCTAATCTAATACTAAACTACCAATAGCCCTTAAAAGGGCCTTTTGTATGGCATTTCCCTAAGTTAAACAGCTTTTACCTCTGAAAAATACTAACTCCCCCCTAACAGTAAAATCCCCCACCCACCAAACCCCCAAAAATAAATAAAAAAAAACACATTAAAAAAACAAAACTACCCATTGCCTCTAAAGGGGCATTTGTATGGGCATTGCCCTTAAAAGGGCATTCAGCTCTTTTACTGCCCTTAAAAGGGTAATCAGCTCTTTTTCAATTGCCCAAATCCCTAATCTTAAAAAAAACAAAACAACTAACACTAAGCCCCAAATAGGTTCTCACCGTTCCTGAAGTCCGGCAGGGAAGGTCTTCTTCCAGACAGATCCATCATCTTCTATCTTCATCCGGAGTGATGGCGGCACGGTGCAGAACTGTGTTCCCCATGCCTGGTTATTCAGCGGCGATCGTCGGCAGAGGCGTTCCTCGGCAGGATGGAGGCTCCACTTCATCCGATGTCCGTCGTAGATTGAATGCAAGGTACCGCAATCAATTTGGGGTACCTTGCATTCCTATTGGCTGAAATGTTGAAATCAGCCATTAGGATTAGAGTTACTGAAATCCTAGTGGCTGTTCAAATCAGCCAATAAGATTTCATTAGCTCTCACCCTATTGGCTGATTTTAAAATATCAGCCAATAGGAATGCAAGATACCCCAATAAATATGGGATACCTTGCATTCAATCTTCAGTGTGCAGCGGACTGGAAGAAGACCTTCTCCGCCGGACTTCAGGAACCGTGAGTACCTATTTAGGGCTTAGTGTTAGGTTTTTTTGTTTGTTTGTTTTTTAAGATTTGGGATTTGGAAAATTGAAAAAGAGAATCCTACTGTTAAAATCAGGCAATATGATTTCATTAGCTCTCATCCTATTGGCTGATTTTAAAATATCAGCCAATAGGAATGCAAGATACCCCAATAAATATGGGGTACCTTGCATTCACTTTTCAGTGTGCTGCGGACGATCGCATGAAGAGGAGCCTCCACACCGCCGTGGATCGGCACATCTGGGAAGAACGCTCCACACCTCAGCTCTGCACCGCCTTCGCTTTGGATGAAGATAGAAGATGATGGACCCGCCTGGAAGAAGACTTTCTCCGCCGGACTTCAAGAACCGTGAGTACCTAGTTAGGGTTTAGCGTTAGGGTTTTTTTGTTTTTTTTTAGATTATGGATTTGGGCAATTGAAAAAGAGCTAAATGCCCTTTTAAGGGCAATGCCCATACAAATGCCCCTTTAAGAGCAATGAGTAGTTTAGGTTTTTTTAGTGTTAGGTTTTTTTTATTGTGGGGGTTTTTACTATTAGGGGGGACTAATGTAAAAGAGCTGATTTGTTTAGGGCAATGCCCTACAAAACGCCCTTTTAAGGGCTATTTTTAGTTTATTCTTAGATTAGGGGGTGTTTTTATTTTGGGGAGGCTTTTTTATTTTCATAGGTTAATTTTTTTTATTTTGGATAATGTGGTTTATTATTTTGTGTAATGTTAGACTTTTTTTATTTTCTGTAATTTTAGATTAGTTTAAACTTAGTTTTCTTTATTTTTAAAGTAATGTTAGGTTTTTTTGTAATTGTAATTTAGGATTATTTTAATTTATGTAATGGGGTTAATTTAGCGGGTGTTAGGTTAATGGGCTTAGTGATTTAGTTATTTGCATTGTGTGGTTTGGCGGTTTAGGGTTTAATAGATTTATTATGTTAATTGTGATGTGGGTTTATGGCGGTATAGGGGTTAATAGATGTATTAGGTAGTTTTCGATGTAGGGGTTGGCGGATTTAGGGGTTAATAATTTAATTAGGTAGTTAGTGTTTGTTTGTTTTTTAATACTTATTGCGGGCAGTTAGTTTTTTTTTTTTACATTCTTTACATTATTTCCCTTGCTGTTTTGTGTGCTTTTGCTTTTTTGGCGTGCTTAATTTGAATTTTGCACATCAGCTTTTGGGTTTACACACATAAGGTTACTGCTTGTTGGATTAGCGCATGTCCCTTTAGTTTTATAATAGTTACTTTTGCATTTTGGCTGGTGTTTACGCATGTGCGGTTATCGCACGTCGTCCCTTATAGGTTAGTTTATTTTGCGTGTGTTTAATTCATACTGATGAGCGTTATCTGCTCTTTGGATATAATGTTAATTGTTAATGTCTCCTGCTTTCTACTTAGGAAGGGGTAAGTGATTTCCATTTTTCAAGAGTTTTTTTTAAGGTGGTTATAGTGTTTATTGCATTGCTTTGTCATATGCTGAAATGGAACAGTTTGATTCTATCCCTACATTTAACCAAAAAACTGAGTCCCCTGAACGCATTTCTACTGTTATTGGGTGTGCTTATTGTAAACAAGCTGAGGTGCCTTCTCCAGCTCATTTATGTGACTCATGTTTAGAATTATTAATGCGATCGGACCAACATAATTCTGTTTCTTTGGGTATTAATGCACCTTTTGTTTGTTCATTACAGTAGAATATTAATGGTTCACCTACTGTGATTTTTATTTTAGTATGGCTGCAGTTTCTGAGGCGCTGGCTGCTCTCCCGCCTTCAAAAAAGCGTAAAAGGTCAGTTAAAATGTTACCATCTAAAAGTTCTATGTGCCCTGAAACCAGGTATACTGTTATGTCTTCAGATGCTGAAGTTTCCTCTGGTAATGTGGAATCTTCAACTGACGTTGAACCTGATATTTCCTCTTTTCTGTTTAAAGTTAATCATATTTGTTCTCTTTTGAGGTCTTAATTACTTTAGGTGTTAAAGATCCTAAAGTTTCTGCAGATAAGCCTTGTTATAGTTTAAATTCAGTTTTTAAGACTGTTGTTAATCTCCCTGAAGTTTTCCCTATTCCTGATGCTGTCTATGACATGATTAATAGGGAATGGTATAAGCCAGGTAATTAATTTACTCTTTCTGCAATGTTTACAAAGTTATATCCTTTAACTGCTGCTAATGTTGATTTGTGGGAAACTGTTTCCAAGGTGGATGGGGCCCATTTCCACTCTGTCTAAACATACTACTATTCCTTTGGAAGACAGTACTTCTTTTAAAGACCGTTTAGATAGAAAAGTATTTTCATAGAAGGGCCTTTTTTTGAAGCAGGATATTTGCTCAGGCCAGCTATTTGTATTGCTGATATGGCTGCTGCTTCAACTTACTCGTCTAGTCTTTTAGAACAGTGTTTTGATGACTCTGCTAGTGCTAACCTTTTGGGTTTACTCAAAAGTGCCAATCCAATTTGTGATGCTGTATTTGATATTATGAAGATTAATGTCAAAAGCCTTATGGGTTAAATCCTGGTCTGCTGATATGGTATCAAAATCCAAATGATCTCTTTACCATCAAGGAAAATAAGTTGTTTGGTTCTGATTTAGATTCTAGAATATATACTGTTACTGGAGGTAAGGGGGATTTTCTTTCTCAGGATAAAAAGTCCAGAGCGAAATCTAAAGCTTATAATCACTTTTTTTCCTTTCATCAGAAGAAACAAAAGATTGACTTCTTTGCTCAGAAGTAAGTCGCCTCTGGTTCAGTCTGAAGACCTAGTTCTATCTGGAAGAAGTCTAAGCAGGGTCTGAAATCTATATCTAGTAAAAAAACTACATGAAGGTATGGTCCCGGGTTCCAGAAGCTCTGGTATGGGCATCTTTAAGCCTCTTTAAGCCTCTTTCAGGAGGCTTGGTTTCAGTCTGTTTCAGATCCCCAGGTTCTGAATATAGTTTCTCAGGGATATCGAATAGGATTCAGAACAAGGCCTCCAAGGGGAAGGTTTTTTTTCTCTCCAATGTTCAGATCTGGAAGGTATGGGAGTGATTGTTCCAAAGAAGGAAGGTGCTTTCAGACCAGTTCTGGATCAGAAAGCTCTGGACAAGATTGTAAGGATTCCATCTTTCAAAATGGAAACTATTCAGACCATATTGCCTTTTGTTTAGCAAGGTCAGCTTATGACCACACTAGATTTGAAGGATGCTTACCTTCATGTTCCAATTCACAGAGAACATTTCCAGTTTCTGAGGTTAGATTTCTCTTGTTAAGTGTATCCAGTCCACGGATCATCCATTACTTGTGGGATATTCTCCTTCCCAACAGGAAGTTGCAAGAGGATCACCCACAGCAGAGCTGCTATATAGCTCCTCCCCTCACTGCCATATCCAGTCATTCTCTTGCAACTCTCAACTAAGATGGAGGTCGTAAGAGGACTGTGGTGTTTTATACTTAGTTTATTTCTTCAATCAAAAGTTTGTTATTTTTAAATGGTACCGGAGTGTACTGTTTATTTCAGGCAGTATTTAGAAGAAGAATCTGCCTGCGTTTTCTATGATCTTAGCAGAAGTAACTAAGATCCTTTGCTGTTCTCACATATTCTGAAGAGTGAGGTAACTTCAGAGGGGGAATAGCGTGCAGGTTTTCCTGCAATAAGGTATGTGCAGTTAAAATATTTTTCTAGGGATGGAATTTGCTAGAAAATGCTGCTGATACCGAAGTAATGTAAGTAAAGCCTTAAATGCAGTGATAGCGACTGGTATCAGGCTTATTAATAGAGATACATACTCTTATAAAAGTGTATTTTAAAACGTTTGCTGGCATGTTTAATCGTTTTTTACATATGTTTGGTGATAAAACTTATTGGGGCCTAGTTTTTTCCACATGGCTGGCTTGAATTTTGCCTAGAAACAGTTCCCTGAGGCTTCCCACTGTTGTAATATGAGTGGGAGGGGGAAGTTATGCCGACTAACTCTCCCCACGTGTCAGACCCTTCGCCTCCCGCTCAGGGGACGCACGCTAATATGGCGCCAATTACATCAGGGACGCCCATAGCGATTACCTTGCAGGACATGGCTGCAATCATGAATAATACCCTGTCAGAGGTATTATCTAGATTGCCTGAATTAAGAGGCAAGCGCGATAGCTCTGGGGTTAGGAGAGATACAGAGCGCGGAAATGCTGTTAGAGCCATGTCTGATACTGCATCACAGTATGCAGAACATGAGGACGGAGAGCTTCAGTCTGTGGGTGACATCTCTGACTCGGGGAAACCTGATGCAGAGATTTCTAATTTTAAATTTAAGCTTGAGAACCTCCGTGTATTGCTTGGGGAGGTATTAGCTGCTCTGAATGACTGTAACACAGTTGCAATTCCAGAGAAATTGTGTAGGCTGGATAGATACTATGCGGTGCCGGTGTGTACTGACGTTTTTCCTATACCTAAAAGGCTTACAGAAATTATTAGCAAGGAGATGGATAGACCCGGTTATGACCTTTTCCCCACCTCCTATATTTAGAAAAATGTTTCCAATAGACGCCACTACACGGGACTTATGGCAGACGGTCCCTAAGGTGGAGGGAGCAGTTTCTACTTTAGCAAAGCGTACCACTATCCCGGTTGAGGACAGTTGTGCTTTTTCAGATCCAATGGATAAAAAATTGGAGGGTTACCTTAAGAAAATGTTTATTCAACAAGGTTTTATTTTACAGCCCCTTGCATGCATTGCGCCTGTCACTGCTGCGGCGGCATTCTGGTTTGAGGCCCTGGAAGAGGCCATCCAGACAGCTCCATTGAATGAGATTATTGACAAGCTTAGAACGCTTAAGCTAGCTAACTCATTTGTTTCTGATGCCATTGTTCATTTGACTAAACTAACGGCTAAGAATTCCGGATTCGCCATCCAGGCGCGTAGGGCGCTATGGCTTAAATCCTGGTCAGCTGACGTGACTTCAAAGTCTAAATTACTCAACATTCCTTTCAAGGGGCAGACCTTATTCGGGCCTGGCTTGAAGGAAATTATTGCTGACATTACTGGAGGCAAGGGTCATACCCTTCCTCAGGACAGGGCCAAATCAAAGGCCAAACAGTCTAATTTTCTTCTGTTATGTGTGATCAGTCCACGGGTCATCATTACTTCTGGGATATAACTCCTCCCCAACAGGAAATGCAAGAGGATTCACCCAGCAGAGCCGCACACAGCTCCTCCCCTCTACGTCAGTCCCAGTCATTCTCTTGCACCCAACGACTAGATAGGATGTGTGAGAGGACTATGGTGATTATACTTAGTTTTTATGACTTCAATCAAAAGTTTGTTATTTTAAAATAGCACCGGAGCGTGTTATTACTTCTCTGGCAGAGTTTGAGGAAGAATCTGACAGAGATTTTTTACTATGATTTTAACCGGAGTCGTTAAGATCATATTGCTGTTCTCGACCATCTGAGGGAGGTAAAGGCTTCAGATCAGGGGACAGCGGGCAGATGAATCTGCATTGAGGTATGTGGCAGTTTTTATTTTCTGAATGGAATTGATGAGAAAAGCCTGCCATACCGTTAAAATGACATGTATGTATACACTTCAGTATTCTGGGGATGGTATTTCACCGGAACTACTGTGTTAAAGGTCACTAATCCTTTTAATAACTATTCTCATGTTAAACGTTTTTGCTGGAATGTAGAATCGTTTACATTGCTGAGGTACTGTGTGAATAAATGTTTGGGCATTATTTTCCACTTGGCAGTTTTTTTTGCTTTAATTGTGACAGTTTCGTTTCTCTTCACTGCTGTGTGGGAGAGGGAGGGGCCGTTTTTGGCGCTCTTTGCTACGCATCAAAAAAAAAAAAAAAAAAAAATTCCAGTCAGCTACTTTTATATTTCCTGCATGATCCGGTTCATCTCTGACAGATCTCAGGGGTCTTCAAACTTCTTTGAAGGGAGGTAAATTCTCTCAGCAGAGCTGTGAGAATTCTTATAGTGACTGTGTATAAAAAACGTTGTTTTGTTTTCTTATGTACAAATTTAATTAGTGTTGTTTTTTACTAATGGGAACAAACCTTTGCTAAAAGTTGTGTTGTTTTAAAATTTGATGCAATAACTGTTTTTCAGTTCATTATTTCAACTGTCATTTAATCGTTAGTACCTCTTTGAGGCACAGTGCCTTTTTTTGCTAAAAAAGATTATAACCAAGTTGTAAGTTTTTTTGCTAGTGTGTTAAACATGTCTGACTCAGAGGAAGATATCTGTGTCATTTGTTCCAATGCCAAGGTGGAGCCCAATAGAAATTTATGTACTAACTGTATTGATGCTACTTTAAATAAAAGTCAATCTGTACAATGTGAACAAATTTCACCAAACAGCGAGGGGAGAGTTATGCCGACTAACTCGCCTCACGCGACAGTACCTGCATCTCCCGCCCGGGAGGTGCGTGATATTTTGGCGCCTAGTACATCTGGGCGGCCATTACAGATAACATTACAAGATATGGCTACTGTTATGACTGAAGTTTTGTCTAAATTACCTGAACTAAGAGGCAAGCGTGATCACTCTGGGGTGAGAACAGAGTGCGCTGACAATGCTAGGGCCATGTCTGATACTGCGTCACAGCTCGCAGAGCATGAGGACGGAGAGCTTCATTCTGTGGGTGACGGTTCTGATCCAAACAGATTGGACTCAGATATTTCAAATTTTAAATTTAAATTGGAGAACCTCCGTGTACTACTAGGGGAGGTCTTAGCAGCTCTCAACGATTGTAACACTGTTGCAATACCAGAGAAACTGTGTAGGTTGGATAAATACTTTGCGGTACCGGCGAGTACTGACGTTTTTCCTATACCTAAGAGACTAACTGAAATTGTTACTAAGGAGTGGGATAGACCCGGTGTGCCGTTCTCACCCCCTCCAATATTTAGAAAGATGTTTCCAATAGACGCCACCACTCGGGACTTATGGCAAACGGTCCCCAAGGTGGAGGGAGCAGTTTCTACTTTAGCTAAGCGTACCACTATCCCGGTGGAGGATAGCTGTGCTTTCTCAGATCCAATGGATAAAAAATTAGAGGGTTACCTTAAGAAAATGTTTGTTCAACAAGGTTTTATATTACAACCCCTTGCATGTATCGCGCCGATTACGGCTGCGGCAGCATTTTGGATTGAGTCGCTTGAAGAGAACCTTAGTTCCTCTACGCTAGACGACATTACGGACAGGCTTAGAGTCCTTAAACTAGCTAATTCTTTCATTTCGGAGGCCGTAGTACATTTAACCAAACTTACGGCTAAGAACTCAGGATTCGCCATACAGGCACGCAGGGCACTGTGGCTAAAATCCTGGTCAGCTGATGTTACTTCTAAGTCCAAATTACTTAATATACCTTTCAAGGGGCAGTCCTTATTCGGGCCCGGTTTGAAAGAAATTATCGCTGACATTACGGGAGGTAAGGGCCACGCCCTACCTCAAGACAAGGCCAAAGCTAAGGCCAGACAGTCTAATTTTCGTCCCTTTCGGAATTTCAAAACAGGAGCAGCATCAACCTCCACTGCACCAAAACAGGAAGGAGCTGTTGCTCGTTACAGGCAAGGCTGGAAGCCTAACCAGTCCTGGAACAAAAGCAAGCAGGCCAGGAAACCTGCTGCTGCCCCAAAGACAGCATGAACCGAGAGCCCCCGATCCGGGACCGGATCTAGTAGGGGGCAGACTCTCTCTCTTCGCCCAGGCCTGGGCAAGAGATGTTCAGGATCCCTGGGCACTAGAGATCATATCTCAGGGATACCTTCTAGACTTCAAATTATCTCCCCCAAGAGGGAGATTTCATCTGTCAAGGTTGTCAACAAACCAGATAAAGAAAGAAGCGTTTCTACGCTGCGTACAAGATCTGTTAACAATGGGAGTGATCCATCCGGTTCCGTGGTCGGAACAAGGACAAGGGTTCTACTCAAACCTGTTTGTGGTTCCCAAAAAAGAGGGAACTTTCAGGCCAATCTTAGATTTAAAGACTCTAAACAAATTCCTAAGAGTTCCATCGTTCAAAATGGAAACTATTCGGACAATCTTACCCATGATCCAAGAGGGTCAGTACATGACCACAGTGGATTTAAAGGATGCTTACCTTCACATACCGATCCACAAAGATCATCACCGGTATCTAAGGTTTGCCTTCTTAGACAGGCACTACCAGTTTGTAGCTCTTCCATTCGGATTGGCTACGGCTCCAAGAATCTTCACAAAGGTTCTGGGTGCCCTTCTAGCGGTACTAAGACCGCGAGGGATTTCGGTAGCTCCGTATCTAGACGACATTCTAATACAAGCTTCAAGCTTTCAAACTGCCAAGTCTCATACAGAGTTAGTTCTGGCATTTCTAAGGTCGCATGGATGGAAAGTGAACGAAAAGAAGAGTTCTCTCTTTCCTCTCACAAGAGTTCCATTCTTGGGGACTCTTATAGATTCTGTAGAAATGAAGATTTACCTGACAGAAGACAGGTTAACAAAACTTCAAAATGCATGCCGCGTCCTTCATTCCATTCAACACCCGTCAGTAGCTCAATGCATGGAGGTGATCGGCTTAATGGTAGCGGCAATGGACATAGTACCTTTTGCACGCCTACACCTCAGACCGCTGCAATTATGCATGCTAAGTCAGTGGAATGGGGATTACTCAGATTTGTCCCCTACTCTGAATCTGAATCAAGAGACCAGAAATTCTCTTCTATGGTGGCTTTATCGGCCACACCTGTCCAGGGGGATGCCATTCAGCAGGCCAGACTGGACAATTGTAACAACAGACGCCAGCCTACTAGGTTGGGGCGCTGTCTGGAATTCTCTGAAGGCTCAGGGACTATGGAATCAGGAGGAGAGTCTCCTTCCAATAAACATTCTGGAATTGAGAGCAGTTCTCAATGCCCTTCTGGCTTGGCCCCAGTTAATAACTCGGGGGTTCATCAGGTTTCAGTCGGACAACATCACGACTGTAGCTTACATCAACCATCAGGGAGGGACAAGAAGCTCCCTAGCAATGATGGAAGTATCAAAGATAATTCGCTGGGCAGAGTCTCACTCTTGCCACCTGTCAGCAATCCACATCCCGGGAGTGGAGAACTGGGAGGCGGATTTCTTGAGTCGCCAGACTCTTCATCCGGGGGAGTGGGAACTTCATCCGGAGGTCTTTGCCCAAATACTTCGACGTTGGGGCAAACCAGAGATAGATCTCATGGCGTCTCGCCAGAACGCCAAACTTCCTCGCTACGGGTCCAGATCCAGGGATCCGGGAGCAGTTCTGATAGATGCTTTGACAGCACCTTGGAACTTCAGGATGGCTTATGTGTTTCCACCCTTCCCGCTGCTTCCTCGATTGATTGCCAAAATCAAACAGGAGAGAGCATCAGTAATTCTAATAGCACCTGCTTGGCCACGCAGGACTTGGTATGCAGATCTAGTGGACATGTCATCCTGTCCGCCTTGGTCTCTACCTCTAAGACAGGACCTTCTGATACAGGGTCCATTCAAACATCAAAATCTAACTTCTCTGAAGCTGACTGCTTGGAAATTGAACGCTTGATTTTATCAAAACGTGGTTTTTCTGAGTCGGTTATTGATACCCTGATTCAGGCTAGGAAGCCTGTTACCAGAAGGATTTACCATAAAATATGGCGGAAATACCTATACTGGTGCGAATCCAAAGGTTACTCCTGGAGTAAGGTTAGGATCGCTAGGATATTGTCTTTTCTACAAGAAGGTTTAGAAAAGGGTTTATCAGCTAGTTCATTAAAGGGACAGATTTCAGCTCTGTCCATCTTGTTACACAGACGTCTGTCAGAAAATCCAGACGTCCAGTCCTTTTGTCAGGCTTTAGCTAGGATCAAGCCTGTGTTTAAAGCTGTTGCTCCACCATGGAGTTTAAACTTAGTTCTTAACGTTTTACAGGGTGTTCCGTTTGAACCCCTTCATTCCATTGATATAAAAATGTTATCTTGGAAAGTTCTGTTTTTAATGGCTATTTCCTCGGCTCGAAGAGTCTCTGAGTTATCAGCCTTACATTGTGATTCCCCTTATCTGATTTTTCACTCAGACAAGGTAGTTCTGCGTACTAAACCTGGGTTCTTACCTAAGGTAGTCACTAACAGGAACATCAATCAAGAGATTGTTGTCCCATCCTTGTGTCCAAATCCTTCTTCAAAGAAGGAACGTCTTTTACACAATCTGGATGTAGTTCGTGCCCTCAAGTTCTACTTGCAGGCAACTAAAGATTTTCGCCAAACTTCTTCCTTGTTTGTCGTTTACTCTGGACAGAGGAGAGGTCAAAAAGCTTCTGCTACCTCTCTCTCTTTTTGGCTTCGTAGCATAATACGTTTAGCCTATGAGACTGCTGGACAGCAGCCTCCTGAAAGAATTACAGCTCACTCCACTAGAGCTGTGGCTTCCACTTGGGCCTTTAAGAATGAGGCCTCTGTTGAACAGATTTGCAAGGCTGCAACTTGGTCTTCGCTTCATACTTTTTCCAAATTTTACAAATTTGACACTTTTGCTTCTTCGGAGGCTATTTTTGGGAGAAAGGTTCTTCAGGCAGTGGTTCCTTCTGTATAATGAGCCTGCCTATCCCTCCCGTCATCCGTGTACTTTTGCTTTGGTATTGGTATCCCAGAAGTAATGATGACCCGTGGACTGATCACACATAACAGAAGAAAACATAATTTATGCTTACCTGATAAATTCCTTTCTTCTGTTGTGTGATCAGTCCACGGCCCGCCCTGTTTTAAGGCAGGTAAATATCTTTTAAATTATACTCCAGTCACCACTTCACCCTTGGTTACTCCTTTCTCGTTGTTTCTTGGTCGAATGACTGGGACTGACGTAGAGGGGAGGAGCTGTGTGCGGCTCTGCTGGGTGAATCCTCTTGCATTTCCTGTTGGGGAGGAGTTATATCCCAGAAGTAATGATGACCCGTGGACTGATCACACAACAGAAGAAAGGAATTTATCAGGTAAGCATAAATTATGTTTTCGTGCCTTTCGAAATTTCAAGGCAGGAGCAGCATCAACTTCCTCCGCTTCAAAACAAGAGGGAACTGTTGCTCATTCCAGACAGGCCTGGAAACCTAACCAGTCCTGAAACAAGGGCAAGCAGGCCAGGAAGCCTGCTGCTGCCCCCAAGACAGCATGAAGGAACGGCCCCCTATCCGGAAACGGATCTAGTGGGGGGCAGACTTTTTCTCTTCGCCCAGGCGTGGGCAAGAGATGTTCAGGATCCCTGGGCGTTGGAGATCATATCTCAGGGATATCTTCTGGACTTCAAAGCTTCCCCTCCACAAGGGAGATTTCATCTTTCAAGGTTATCATCAAACCAGATAAAGAAAGAGGCATTCCTAAGCTGTGTGCAAGACCTCCTAGTAATGGGAGTGATCCATCCAGTTCCGCGGACAGAACAAGGACAGGGATTTTATTCAAATCTGTTTGTGGTTCCCAAGAAAGAGGGAACCTTCAGACCAATCTTGGATCTAAAGATCTTAAACAAAATCCTCAGCGTTCCATCATTCAAAATGGAAACTATTCGGACCATCCTACCCATGATCCAAGAGGGTCAGTACATGACCACAGTGGACTTAAAGGATGCCTACCTTCACATACCGATTCACAAAGATCATCATCGGTTCCTAAGGTTTGCCTTTCTAGACAGGCATTACCAATTTGTAGCTCTTCCCTTCGGGTTGGCCACTGCCCCGAGAATTTTTACAAAGGTTCTGGGCTCACTTCTGGCGGTTCTAAGACCGCGAGGCATAGCGGTGGCTCCGTATCTAGACGACATCCTGATACAGGCGTCAAGCTTTCAAATTGCCAAGTCTCATACAGAGATAGTTCTGGCATTTCTGAGGTCGCATGGGTGGAAAGTGAACGTGGAAAAGAGTTCTCTATCACCACTCACAAGAGTCTCCTTCCTAGGGACTCTTATAGATTCTGTAGAGATGAAAATTTACCCGACGGAGTCCAGGTTATCAAAACTTCTAAATGCTTGCCGTGTCCTTCATTCAATTCCACGCCCGTCAGTGGCTCAGTGCATGGAAGTAATCGGCTTAATGGTAGCGGCAATGGACATAGTGCCATTTGCGCGCCTGCATCTCAGACCGCTGCAATTATGCATGCTAAGTCAGTGGAATGGGGATTACTCAGATTTGTCCCCTCTACTAAATCTGGATCAAGAGACCAGAGATTCTCTTCTCTGGTGGCTTTCTCGGGTTCATCTGTCCAAGGCTATGACCTTTCGCAGGCCAGATTGGACGTTTGTAACAACAGATGCCAGCCTTCTAGGTTGGGGCGCAGTCTGGAACTCCCTGAAGGCTCAAGGATCGTGGACTCAGGAGGAGAAACTCCTCCCAATAAATATTCAGGAGTTAAGAGCAATATTCAATGCTCTTCTAGCTTGGCCTCAGTTAGCAACACTGAGGTTCATCAGATTTCAGTCGGACAACATCACGACTGTGGCTTACATCAACCATCAAGGGGGAACCAGGAGTTCCCTAGTGATATTAGAAGTCTCAAAGATAATTCGCTGGGCAGAGTCTCACTCTTGCCACCTGTCAGCGATCCACATCCCAGGCGTAGAGAACTGGGAGGCGGATTTTCTAAGTCGTCAGACTTTTCATCCGGGGGAGTGGGAACTCCATCCGGAGGTGTTTGCTCAACTGGTCCATCGTTGGGGCAAACCAGAACTGGATCTCATGGCGTCTCGCCAGAACGCCAAGCTTCCTTGTTACGGATCCAGGTCCAGGGACCCGGGAGCAACGCTGATAGATGCTCTAGCAGCTCCTTGGTTCTTCAACCTGGCCTATGTGTTTCCACCGTTTCCTCTGCTCCCTCGACTGATTGCCAAAATCAAACAGGAGAGAGCATTGGTGATTCTGATAGCGCCTGCGTGGCCACGCAGGACCTGGTATGCAGACCTAGTGGACATGTCATCTCTTCCACTATGGACTCTGCCTCTGAGGCAGGACCTTCTAATACAAGGTCCTTTCAATCATCCAAATCTACTTTCTCTGAGACTGACTGCATGGAGATTGAACGCTTGATTCTATCAAGGCGTGGCTTCTCCGAGTCAGTCATTGATACCTTAATACAGGCTCGGAAGCCTGTCACCAGGAAAATCTACCATAAGATATGGCGTAAATATCTTTATTGGTGTGAATCCAAGAGTTACTCATGGAGTAAGGTTAGGATTCCTAGGATATTGTCCTTTCTCCAAGAGGGTTTGGACAAAGGGTTATCAGCTAGTTCTTTAAAAGGACAGATCTCTGCTCTGTCTATTCTTTTGCACAAGCGTCTGGCAGAAGTTCCAGACGTCCAGGCATTTTGTCAGGCTTTGGTTAGGATTAAGCCTGTGTTTAAAACTGTTGCTCCCCCGTGGAGCTTAAACTTGGTTCTTAAAGTTCTTCAGGGAGTTCCGTTTGAACCCCTTCATTCCATTGATATTAAACTTTTATCTTCGAAAGGTCTGTTTTTGATGGCTATTTCCTCGGCTCGAAGAGTCTCGGAGTTATCTGCCTTACATTGTGATTCTCCTTATCTGATTTTTCATTCAGACAAGGTAGTTCTGCGTACCAAACCTGGGTTTTTACCTAAGGTGGTTTCTAACAGGAATATCAATCAAGAGATTGTTGTTCCATCATTGTGTCCTAATCCTTCTTCAAAGAAGGAACGTCTTTTGCATAATCTGGACGTAGTCCGTGCCTTGAGGTTTTACTTACAGGCTACTAAAGATTTTCGTCAAACATCTGCCCTGTTTGTCGTTTACTCTGGACAGAGGAGAGGTCAAAAAGCTTCGGCAACCTCTCTCACCTTTTGGCTTCGGAGCATAATACGCTTAGCCTATGAGACTGCTGGACAGCAGCCCCCTGAAAGGATTACAGCTCATTCTACTAGAGCTGTGGCTTCCACCTGGGCCTTTAAAAATGAGGCCTCTGTTGAACAGATTTGCAAGGCTGCGACTTGGTCTTCGCTTCACACCTTTTCAAAATTTTACAAATTTGACACTTTTGCTTCTTCGGAGGCTGTTTTTGGGAGAAAGGTTCTACAGGCAGTGGTTCCTTCCGTTTAAGTTCCTGCCTTGTCCCTCCCATCATCCGTGTACTTTAGCTTTGGTATTGGTATCCCACAAGTAATGGATGATCCGTGGACTGGATACACTTAACAAGAGAAAACATAATTTATGCTTACCTGATAAATTTATTTCTCTTGTAGTGTATCCAGTCCACGGCCCGCCCTGTCCTTTTAAGGCAGGTCTAAATTTTAATTAAACTACAGTCACCACTGCACCCTATGGTTTCTCCTTTCTCGTCTTGTTTCGGTCGAATGACTGGATATGGCAGTGAGGGGAGGAGCTATATAGCAGTTCTGCTGTGGGTGATCCTCTTGCAACTTCCTGTTGGGAAGGAGAATATCCCACAAGTAATGGATGATCCGTGGACTGGATACACTACAAGAGAAATAAATTTATCAGGTAAGCATAAATTATGTTTTTTTATTTTCTTTTTTTTGTATTATGGTTCAGTAGGCTGTGCAGGATGTTACCTGTAGCTTATGTTTTGATGCCCAGGTGGAACCCCCAGTGCCTTTTTGTTCTTCATGTATTGAAAGAACTTTAGCTTATAAAAGTAGATTTTTTCATTCTGAGCCATCATTAGCTAAGGTGGATGCTGTTCACGAGTCTCCTGTTTCAGATGTGCTGCAGCTTTCTCCTCAAGCGTCCCAATCCTATTCATCTGCACATGCAGTGCCCTGCGTTTCGTCTCATGCTCCGTCTGGAGTTACTTTGCGAGATATTGCTGATTTTCAGATCCTGAAGTGGGTAATCAAAGTCTTTCCTCTCAGAAGTCTGATTTTTGTGCATTTGAGGGTGAAATTTCGGATTCAGGCAGTATAGTTCCTCCTGATGCTGAAGTTGTGTCCTTCAGATTTAAGCTGGAGCACCTCCGCTTGTTACTTAAGGAAGTTTTGGCTAAGTTGGATGACTCCGATACTACTATCGTTGTTAACTCTAAGAAGTCTAGTAAGCTAAACAAGTATTTTGATGTTCCCTCTGTGGTGGAGGTTTTTTCCGGTTCCAGACCGTGCTTCTGAGATTATTGCACCGTAGTGGGAGAGACCTGGTATTCCTTTTTCTCCATCTCCTATTATTAAAGAAATTGTATGTTCACCAAGGTCTTCAATGGCAGCCTGCGGTGTGTATTGCTACTGTTACCAGCGCTGCAGCTTACTGGTTTGATGCTTTGTCTGATTCTATTCAGACAGATACTCCTCTTGAGGAGATCCAGGACAGGATTAAGGCTTTTAAGGTTAGCCAATTCCTTTATTTTGGATGCTTCCTTACAGGTCATTAAACTGGGAGCAAAAATGTCTGGTTTTGTGGTTCTAGCTTGCAGAGCCCTTTGGTTAAAATCCTGGTCTGCAGATGTTTCTTCTAAATCTAAGTTATTAGCTATTCCCTACAAGGGTAAGACCTTGTTTGGGCCTAGTTTGGCTGACATTTTTCAAATATCACAGGAGGAAAGGGATCTTTTCTTCCTCAGAATAAGCAGAAAGGGCATCAGAGTAATTTTCATTCCTTTCGTAACTTTAGAGGTAAACCCTCTGCTTCCTCTTCCAAGCAGGAATCTATCCAAGTCTTCCTGGAACTCTGGTCAGTCTTGGAACAAGGGGAAACAGTCTAAGAAGCATGCGACTGACTCCCAAGTTAGCATGAAGGGTCGGCCCGCGATCCAGGAACGGATCTAGTAGGGGACAGGCTTTCTCAATTTGCTCAGGCTTGGATACGAGATGTCCCAGACCTGTGGGCCGTGGAAATTGTATCTCAGGGGTACAAGATAGAATTCAAGACTTTTCCTTCCAGAGGTAGGTTTCTTCTCTCAAGATTATCTGTAGACCAAATAAAGAGGCGTTCTTAAATTGTATCAAGGATCTTTTTGTCCTGTGAGTTATAGTTCCAGTTCCTCCGCAGTAACAGGATTTTATTCAAATCTGTTTGTGGTTTCCAAGAAAGAGGGGATTTTCAGATCTATTTTAGACCTAAAGTGTTTAAACAAGTTCCTCAGTGTACTGTCCTTCAACATGGAGACTCTACGTATCAATCTTCCTTTGATTCAAGAGGGTCAGTTAATGACAACCATAGACTTAAAGGGGGCTCTTTTGGCAGTGATCCGGTCTTGGGGCATTGCTGTTGCGCCTTATCTGGAGGACATTCTGGTTCAGGCGCCGTCTTTTCAACAAGCAAACTCTCATACAGAGATCTTGTTGTCTTGTCTTCGCTCCCACGATTGGAAGGTAAATCTGGGAAAGAGTTCTCTGATTCCAGCCACAAGAGTAGTGTTTTTAGGGACCATAATAGACTCCCTACTAATGAAGATATTTCTGACAGAGGTCAGAGAAACAAAGATCTTCGACTCTTGTCTTGTCATTCAGTCCTCTCCTTTGCCGTCAGTGGCTCTATGTATGGAGGTAATTGGTCTGATGGTAGCTTCCATGAACATCATTCTGTTTGCTCGGTTCCATCTCAGACCTCTGCAGTTATGCATGTTAAGGCAATGGAACAGGGACTATGCAGATCTTTCTCCGCAAATAGTTCTGGATCTGGCGACAAGGGACTCTCTTCTGTGGTGGTTTTCTCAGGATCACCTCTCCCAGGTGTCCTTCCTTGGTGGTCGTGATCACGGATGCCAGCCTTCTAGGTTGGGGAGCAATTTGGGGGTCATTGAAGACTCAGGTTCTTTGGACTAGGGAGAAATCAGTTCTCTTTGTAAACATTCTAGAACTGAGTGCGATTTTCAATGCTCTACTGGCCTCGCCACAGCTAGCCTGAGCCCGGTTTATCAGGTTCCACTCGGACAACTTCACTTTGGTGGAGTACATCAACCACCAGGGGGGAACCCTGAGTTCCTTGGCCATATCAGAGGTGGCCCGGTTAATCCAGTGGAGGGGGGAGTCTCACAACTTGTCTTTCTGCTATCCACATCCCAGGAGTGGATAATTGGGATGCAACATACCTTTCATCCGAGGGAGTGGGAACTCCATCCGGAAGTATTTTCCAGTTTAATCCTCAATTGGGGGCAGCCAGAACTGGATCTCATGGCTTCTCTGCATAATGCTAAGCTTCTGAGGTACAGCTAGAGGTCAAGGGATCCACAGGCTTTTTTGATAGATGCTCTGGCGGTTCCTTAGAATTTCAGTCTAGCATACATATTTCCTCCTTTCGCTCTCCTGCCAAGAGTCATTGCTTGGATCAAGCAGGAGAGGGTGTTGGTGATTATCATAGCGCCGGCGTGGCCTCGCAGGATCTGGTATGCAGATCTAGTGTAAATGTCGTCTCTACCTCCGTGGAGACTCCCTCTGAGGACGGACCTTCAACTTCAGGGTCCTTTTCTTCATCCAAATCTCGTTTCTCTAAAGCTGACTGCTTGGAGATTGAACATTTGATTTTATCTAAGCGTGGGTTTTCAGAGTCGGTCAATGAGACCATGATTCAGGCTCGTAAGCCTGTGACAAGAAAGATTTACTATAAGATATGGCATAAATATCTGTATTGTTGTGAATCCAGAGGCTACTCTTGGAGTAGAGTCAGGATTCCTAGGATTTTGTCTTTTCTCCAGGTGGGTCTGGAGAAGGGTTTGTCAGCTAGTACTCTGAAAGGTCAGATTTCTGCGTTGTCTATTTTGTTGCATAAGCGTTTGGCGAATACGCCAGACGTGCAATCTTTTGTCAGGCTTTGGTTAGGATTAGGCCTGTGTTTAAGCCCGTTACTCCTCCCTGGAGTCTTAACCTTGTTCTTAGAGTTTTACAACGGGCTGTGTTTGAACCTATGCATTCCTTAGAAGGTTTTGTTTCTTGTTGCTATTTCTTCTGCTCGGAGAGTTTCGGAACTCTTGACTCTACAGTTTGATTCTCCTTATCTTATTTTTCATTCTGATAAGGTGGTTTTACGTACTAAATTAGGTTTCCTACCTAAGGTTGTTTCAAACAAGAATATTTATCAGGAGATTGTGGTTCCTTCTTTCTGTCCTAATTCTTCTCCTAAGGAGCATTTATTACACAACCTAGATGTTGTGCATGCATTGAAGTTCTATCTTCAGACAACTAAGGACTTTCGTGAGTCTTCTGCTTTGTTTGTTTTTATGGGAAGCGCAAGGGTCAGAAAGCTACGGCTACTTCTCTTTGGCTAAGGAGTATTATTAATTTGGCCTATGAGACTGCTGGACAGCAACCTCCTGAGAGAGTCACTGCTGATTCTACGAGGGCTGTTTCTTCTTCCTGGGCATTTAAAAATTAAGCTTCTGTGGAACAGTTTTGCAAGGGTACAATTTGGTCCTCTTTGCATACTTTTTCAAAGTTTTATAAATTTGATACTTTTGCCTCAGCTGAGGCTTCTTTTGGGAGAAGGGTTCTTCAAGCGGTGGTGCCTTCTGTTTAGGTCTACCTGTCTTGTCCCTCCCTTATCATCTGTGTCCTCTAGCTTGGGTATTGATTCCCACTAGTAATTGATGATTCCGTGGACTCACCATATCGTAGGAAAGAAAACATAATTTATGCTTACCTAATACATTTATTTCCGGATTTGGTGAGTCCACGGCCCACCCTTTATTTAAGACAGTTATTTTTTTCTAAAACCTCAGGCACCTCTACACTTTTGTGTTATCTTCTTTTTCCATTTTTCCTTCGGCTGAATGACTGGAGGTTATGGGTAAGGGAAGTGACATATATAGCAGCTTTGCTGTAGTGCTCTTTGCCTCCTCCTTCTGGCCAGGAGTGATATTCCCACAAGTAATTGATGATTCCGTGGACTCACCATATCCTGAAATAAATAAATTTATCAGGTAAGCATAAATTATGTTTTCTTTGGTGTGTAGATGGGGGTTTTTTCTGGCATTCTTTCAAAATTCCTATGATTTCTTACAGGATGATCTGGATAACGGCCTATCTTCCAGTTCTTTGAAGGGGCAAGTTTTTGCTCTTTCAGTTTTGTTCCATAGGAAGATGTCTAATCTTCCTGATATTCATGGTTTTGTTCAGGCTTTGGTCCGTATTAAACATGTAATCAAGCCAATTTCTTTTTTTGTAGGCTCCTCCTGAACCTATGATTAAGGTGGGTGTTAAACTACTTTCTTGGGAAAGTGTTATTTCTTAGTTATCTGCTCTTTCATTTGATTCTCTTTATCTGATTTTTTCAGCAAAATAAGGCAGTTTTACTGACTTCTTTTGACTTTTTTGCCTAAAGTTGTTTCTTCAGAAAACATTAGCAGAGAGATTGTTGTACCTTCTTTGTGTCCTAATCCCAAGAATGATTCAGATAGATCTTTGCATACTTTGGATTTTGTTAGGGCATTTAAATATTACATTGATGCTACTAAGGACTTTAAACAAATTTCTTGTTTGTTCTTTCACTTTTCTGGTCCTAGGAAAGGTCACAAAGTTTATGCTGTTTTCTTTCATGTAATTGGCAAGAGTCCATGAGCTAGTGACGTATGGGATATACATTCCTACCAGGAGGGGCAAAGTTTCCCAAACCTCAAAATTCCTATAAATACGCCCCCCACCACACCCACAATTCAGTTTTACAAACTTTGCCTCCCATGGAGGTGGTGAAGTAAGTTTGTACTAGATTTCTACGCTGATATGCGCTTCGCAGCAGGCTGAAGCCCGGTTTTCCTCTCAGTGTGCAATGAATGTCAGAGGGATGTGAAGAGAGTATTGCCTATTGAATACCATGGTCTTCCTCTAGGGGATCTATTTCATAGGTTCTCTGTTATCGGTCGTAGAGATTTCTAGTCTTACCTCCCTTTTCAGATCGACGATATACTCTTATATACCATTACCTCTACTGATTCTCGTTTCAGTACTGGTTTGGCTATCTACTTTATGTAGATGAGTGTCTTTGGGTAAGTAAGTCTTATCTTGTATTTATGACACTCTCAGCTATGGTTTGGCACTTTATATGTAAAGTTCTGAATATATGTTTTATACTTATATTTGCCATGATTCAGGTCAATCAGTTTATTTTCCTTCTTTCAGACTGTCAGTTTCATTTTTTGGGAAAATGCATATGAATTAAAAAAAAATTCTTACCTAAAATTTTCAATTGACTTTTTTTCACTAAATTGCGGGTTGTTAGGCTCGCGGGTGTAAAAAATGCTAGAATTTATTGCGTCATTTTTGGCACGAGACTTTTTTGGCGCGACATTGACGTTTGTCTGACGTCAATGACGTCATTTCCGGCGTCGTAGTTGACGCCGGAAGTTTTCACGTAGTTGCGTCATATTTGACTCTCGTGTTTGTTGCAGACGTTTTTGGCGACAAAAAATATGTGGGCGTCATTCTTGGCGCCAGATTTTTAACATTATTAAGTCTCATTTTTTTAGTTGCTTCTGGTTTCTAGAGGCCTGTTCTGTTTGCATTTTTTCCCATTCCTGAAACTGTCATTTAAGGAATTTGATAATTTTGCTTTATATGTTGTTTTTCCTATTACATATTGCAAGATATTACAAAACTGTTCCTGTACCAGAAAATACTGTTGGATTCCTGATGACTGATATCAGTCCTACCAAAGCTAAGTTCATTTATTTTAATGTTATGAATTTTTATCTTTAGCTATGGTTTGTAATAAGTTATCATGATAAACTTTTACATGCAGAGTCCATTAGTATTTATGCATTATCTATTGCTATTCTTTTTACATCTAATGTACAAGATATACTTAAAAATTTATAAGAATTTTTTTCTGATTCTATTCTAAAGGCTTTATCTGACATTCCGCCTTCTAATAAAATTTATAGGTCTTTTTTAAACTTCTCGTTTAGTTGATGAAGTTTCAAATGACCAACAACATACTGAATTATCCTTCTCTGATGATGTTTTTTCTCATTCAGAATATTCTTCATCAGATATTGACACTAACGAATCTACTTTTTTATTTTTAAATAGAGTACATTTGTTCTTTGTTGAAAAGGTGTTGATTATTTTGGATATTGAGGTGACTAGTTCTTTTGATTTTAAGACTAGCTAACATTTAAATTCTGCTCATTAACCTTCTGTGGTTTCTTCAGAGGTTTTTTTCGAGTTCCTGATACTAGGGAATGGAATAGGCCGGGTATTTCTTTTATTCCTTCTTTAAAGTTTTTAAATTGTATCCTTTGCCGGCAGTTAGTTTAAAGTTTTGAGGAAAGATCCCCAAAGTTAATGGGGCTATCTCTACTCTTGCTAAACATACTACTATTCCTATAGAAAATAGTATTTATTTTTTTCCTTCAGATGGGAAACTTGTATCTTATTTAAGGAAAATTATTTATTTTCAGGTACTTTTCTTAGACCTGCAATTTATTTGGCTGATGTTGCAACTGCTTCAACTTTCTGGTTGGATACTTTAGTGCAACAAGTATCGGATTATGATTTGTTTAGCATTGTTAAGTTGATCAACATGCTAATAATTTCATTTATGTTGTAATTTTTTTTATATTTTCGCAAATGAGGTTTAATCTATGTCTTTCGCTATTTTAGCTAGAAGAACTTTGTGACTTAAATCTTGGAATGTTAATTTGATTTCTAAATTCCATATTTCTTTTTTTCCAAGGTAATCAATTATTTGGTTCACAATTGGATTCAATCCTTCAAACTGTTACTCTGGGGAAGGGTGTTTTTTGCTTCAAGATTGAGTTCTAAGAGTAAATCTTAAGCTTATATTAGTTTTTGTTCTTACTAAGGAACGGAATCCTAATTCTTCCCCCAAGTAACATGTTTATAATTGGAAGTTTTCTTCATTCAATTTAAGCCATTTAAAAGATCAAAGTCAGCTCCCTCAATTTGCATGTAAGGTGCTGGTTCTTATTCCAGCTTAGCTGGTAAGGGGCAGGTTAAGACTTTTTTTAAAATTTGTTTGGTTCAATTCGGGTCCAAACTTCTTAGATTGGGGTACAGAATAGGATTCAGAGTAAAAGCCGCCTGTGAGAAGTCTTTTTTTTCTCTAACATATTCCAGTAAAGGCTCTCACTTTCCTGAAGTGTGTTTCAGACCTGTATGTATTGGGTACTTGTGAAGCGCGGCTGGTCACCCGTTGGGGCTCAAGGGCGCAGCTCAGACCTGGAGTTTTTTGGGGTATTTATACCAGTTTCCATTTTAGGAACAGGGTTTGGGGGGTTTTGTTCAAAACTATTCATTGTCCCAAAGATAGAAAATCTTTTTGAATTGTCCATATAAGAGTACCATCTTTTAGAATGGTGTTTATATGGTCTATTCTGCCTTTTGGTCAGCAAGGGGCATTATTTGTTTACAATAGATACAATAGATGCGTATCTTCATTTTCTGATTTCATTCAGATTATTTTCATTTTTTAAGATTCTCTTTTTTTTGACAAGCATTACCAATTTGTTGCTTTTCCTTCTGGTCTAGCGACAGCTCTAAGAATATTTTCAAGGTTCTCAGTGTTTCCTTATATTGGACGGTCTCGTGGTACTGGCTCAGTCTTTTCATTCTGCGGAATCTCATACGATTCAACTTTTTGTTGTTTCTTCAAAGACACGGTTGGAGGATCTTTTTATCAAAGCTCCTTGATTCCTCAGACAAGGGTCACCTTTTTTAGGTTTCCAGATAGATTGTTTCAATGTCTTTGTCTCTAACAGACAAGTGACAATTTTCCGTTTGTCGGAACCTTCAGTCTCTATTATTTCCTTCAGTGCTATATGCATGGAAGTTTTAGGTCTCATGGCTGCAGCATTGGATTCGATTCCCTTTGCTCATTTTCATATGAAACCTTTCCAGTTTTTTATGCTGAATTAATGGTGCAGGGATTCTAGGATATCACTTTTTATATCTTTGAATCCCAATGTTCAACTATCTTTGACTTGGTGGTTAGATCCCCATCATATAGTTCTACGGGTCTCTTCGGTTCATCCAACCTGGACCATGATCACTACAGATGCGAGTCTTTTAGGTTGGGAGGCTGTCTGGGGATCTCTGTCAGCACAAGGGGTTTGGAATTCTCAGGAGGCGAGATTACCATTCAATATTTTGGAACTCTGTGCATTCTCAGAGTTCTTCAGTTTTGGCTTCTTTTTGAAGAGAGAGACGTTTATTGTTTTTCAGACAGACAATGTCACAACTGTGGTGTATGTCGATCATCAGGGTGGGACTCTCAGTCCTTAGGCTGTGTCTCTGTCAATCAAGCTTTACATCCGGGAGAATGGTCTCTTTACCCAGATGTGTTTTTTCAAATTGTTCAGATGCGAGGGCTTCCGGAAATAGATCTGATGGCATCTCATCTAAACAAGGAACTTCCCAGGTGCCTATTCAGGTCCGGGGATCCTCAGGGCGGAAGCAGTGTATGCATTGACACTTCCTTGGAGTTATCAACCTGCCTATATTTTTCCGCCTCTGGTTCTTCTTTTAAGAGTGATTTTCAAAATCATCAGGGAGCAATCTTTTGTGCTGCTGGTGGCTCCAGCATGGTCGCACTGGTTTTGGTATATGGTTTTTGTTCGGATGTCCAGTTGCCAATCTTGGTCACTTCCATTAAGGGCCAGACCTTATATCTTAACATTCGTCTTTTCCGTCAGGAACTCAAATTATTAATTTGATGGTATGGAAATTTAACGCTTAGTACTTAGTCATAGAGGTTTCTCTGACTCAGTGATTAATACTATGTTGCAGGCTCGTAAATCTGTGTCTAGAAAGATTTATTATCGAGTTTGGAAGACTTACATCTCATGATGCTCTTCTCATAAATTCTCTTGGCATTCTTTTAGAATTCCTAGGATTTTATAGTTTCTTCAGGATGTTTTGGATAAGGGTTTTTGTCTGCAAGTTCCTTGAAAGGACAAATCTCTGCTCTTTCTGTGCTGTTTTCACAGAAAAATTTGCTAATCTTTCTGATATTCATTGTTTTGTTCAGGCTTTGTTTCGTATCAAGCCTGTCATTAAGCCAATTTCTCCTCCTTGGAGTCTTATTTTGGTTCTGAGGGCTTTTCAGGCTCTTCCGTTTCAGCATATGCATTCTTTGGGCATTAAATTACTTTCATTGAAAGTATTGTTCCTTTTGGCCATCTCTTCTGCTAGAACAGTTTTTGAATTATCTGCTCTTTCTTGTGAGTCTCCTTTTTCTGATTTTTCATCAGGATAAGGTGGTTTGCTGTCTTCATTTAAATTTTTACCTAAAGTTGTGAATTATAACAACATTAGTAGAGGAATTATTGTCCCTGAATACTTAGGAACACCAGCGAGTCAAACTAAGCGCTTGATTTAAAAAGTCAAAGCTTTATTTCAAAATATAAAACATGCTTAAAATCCAGAGATTTCAATCACAGCTCATCCTTAAGCTGTCTTACGCATTTCGCGCCCCCCTGGCCTTATTCATAGACATAAATTTACATTGTAAATGCTCTTCTTTTATACAAAGTAGCCAAAACAAACATCCTTTTGGCCATCTCTTCTGCTATTCTCATATTAATACAAATACTAGACTACACAAACCTGATTCCCAAAAATTTAGGGCTGCTTATTGACCTCTTATGCGTTCTAGAAATTAAAGTGTAGAGCTTTTAAAGAGTGAAATAAGTGACATATCTCAGTTTTCTGACAGTGATTATATCAAGAACAACTTTACATAAGGGGACAGCATAAGAATTATTGTCCCTTCCTTGTGTCCTAATCCTAAGAATTCTTTGGAAAGATCCTTACATTCTTTGGATGTGGTAAGAGTTTTGAAATATTATGTTGAAGCTACTAAGGATTTCAGAAAGACTTCTAGTCTATTTGTTATCTTTTCTGGTTTTAGGAAAGGTCAGAAGGCTTCTGCCATTTTTTTGGCATCTTGGTTAATGTTTTTGATTCATCATGCTTATTTGGAGTCGGGTTATTCCCCGCCTCAGAGGATTACGACTCATTCTACTAGGTCAGTTTCTACTTCCTGGGCTTTTAAGAATGAAGCTTCTGTTGATCAGATTTGCAAAGCAACGATTTGGTCTTCTTTGCATACTTTTTACTGAATTCTATCATCTGATGTTTTCTCTCTTCAGAAGCAGTTTTTGGTAGAATAGTACTTCAGGCAGCTGTTTGTTTGATTCTTCTGCTTATAATTTCAGTTTTTTTCATTATAAAGATTAAAACTTTTGATTTGGGTTGTGGATTAATTTTCAGCGGAATTGGCTGTCTTTATTTTATCCCTTCCTCTCTAGTGACTCTTGCGTGGAAGTTCCACATCTTGGGTATTTGCTATCCCATACGTCACTAGCTCATGGACTCTTGCCAATTACATGAAAGAAAACATAATTTATGTAAGAACTTACCTGATAAATTAATTTCTTTCATATTGGCAAGAGTCCATGAGGCCCACCCTTTTCTTGTGGTGGTTATGATTTTTTTGTATAAAGCAAAATTATTCCAATTCCTTGTTGATGCTTTCGCTCCTTTCTTATCACCCCCACTTCTTGGCTATTCGTTAAGACTGAATTGTGGGGTGGTGGGGGCGTATTTATAGGCATTTTGAGGTTTGGGAAACTTTGTCCCTCCTGGTAGGAATATATATCCCATACGTCACTAGCTCATGGACTCTTGCCAATATGAAAGAAATGAATTTATCAGGTAAGTTCTTACATAAATTATGTTTTCTTTGTCCTCTTGGTTGAAACTTTTGATTCACTCATGGTTTACTTGGAGGCAAGTCAGCATCCACCGCAGTGGATTCCTGCTCATTCTTCTAACTCAGTTGTCCCTTATTGGGCCTTCAAAGAATGAGGTTTTCAGTTGACCAGATTTGCAAGGCAGCTATTTGGTCATCTTTGCATACTTTTACAAAATTCTACCATTTAGTTGTTTTTTGCTTCTTCTGAATCAGCCTTTGGTAGGAAGGTTCTACATGCAGTTGCCTCATTTTTATTTATTTTAAGTACATTAAAAAAATTGTTTTGGACCAGACGGTTTCACAAATTCCTATTATAAAACATTCCAAACACATATTCTAGCCCCCCACTTACTAAATACTATTCCAAACATTAGACGCCGGTCATCAGTTCCCGCGGGAAATGCTGTCAGCCCACATTTCTGTTATCCCTAAACCCAATAAGCCTCTGATAAAGCAAGTAGTTACAGACCTATATCCCTCCTCAATTCAGACATTAAGATAGGCAAAATACTAGCCAATCGAATTAATAAAAATATTATTTCACCTTATTCATTCAGACCAGGTGGGATTCGTTCCAGGGGAGAGAAGCTAGAGATAATATTATTAGCTAACCACATATGCTAAATTTAATTCAGACCCCTACAGTATTAATGGCCACAGATGCAGAAAAAGCTTTCGATAGAATCAATTGGGCTTTTCTAAAAGAGACATTAGTAGAGATGGGATTTCAGAACCAAAATGACCACACGCATATTTCAACTATACAACGCAACCCAATGGCAAAAGTAAAAGCAAATGGCATGCTGTCTGTCCCTTTTGACATCCGGAACGGGACAAGACAGGGATGCCCCCTGTCCCCAATCCTATAGTATCATCTCAATGGAGGTGTTGGCAGCACATATTAGACAAAAATAGAAATATTAACAGCGTTAAAATAGGCCCACACAATTTCAAAATTGCACTATATGCAGACAACGTGCTATTCACAACTAACAGATCCCCAACTCTCTGTGCCAGAAACTCTAAAAGAAATTGATAATTTCTGACAATTCTCTGGGTTTCTAGTTAACACTCAGAAATCAGAAATCATGAATGTGTCCTTAACACCGCAAGAATTCCACACCTTCACAAGTACATGCCCCCTAAAGATACAAAAAAAAATCCCTCAAATACCTAGGAATTAAACTCTCCTCCACCATATCACAATTATTCGATGATACTATCTTACTCTTTTGCATAACATCCAAAAAAGATCTACGCACATGGTCAACAAAGCCAATCACATGGTGGGGGCGCATACAAAGCATCAAAATGACAACACTACCCAGAATGAGCACAGAGAATGGGTGATTAGGGCTGCCTCACATAGCTGATTATCATGAGGCACACTGCAAAGGATTCTAGACTGGCACAGATCCAAGGAAACAAAGGCATGGGTAGCAATTGACTCCCACATACTGAGAGTCCCGGAGGTAGGGACGCTCTGCTGGGTTCCAAAAGAGTTAAGACCTCCCCAATGCAACAGACCTCACTATACACAAACACACCTTT